>NC_133122.1:34582205-34667658 GCF_033568475.1 Henckelia pumila
ATGGGTGACCCCCTGGAAAATTTTCCGGGGTGCGTGTTGGTGAGGACATAAGCACGCTGAAAAGACCCGTCTTTATACAGTGGGGCGTTACAAATGGTATCAGAGACTGGCCTCTCCCAGTACGGTGTGGTTTCGGGGACGAACCAAGCGGAAGCTGGGAGGCATGTGACAACCGGAGCCAAAAAGTCCTAGGGGAGGTTCATGATCCGTAATATGGGTGGTTAATAACTGGAAAGATGGAAAACCCAACAAAGAAAAAATAGACGACGGGTGAAATGAATGAAACCGATCCCACAACGGAATGAGGACAATAGATTTGATATGTACAACTCATATCAAGAAGGTGCATCTTCTTTTCGGGAAAGCTCATTCAAATAAGAATTCAAAAGTTAAGCGTGCTTGACTTGTTCCCCTGTTTTTTTTTTTAGGCAATTATAGGATGGGTGACCCCATGATAAAGTTTTCAGGGTGCGTGTGAAGTGAGGAACATTAAGCATGCAGAAAAAAGACCCGTCTTTATTCAGTGGGGCGTTTACAGAGGAAAACATCTTAGTAAAATTCTACGTGCAATTTTTTTTTTTTTAATCTCTAATTAGAAAAATATTGAATTTATAAATATATATATGCCCATACGTATATATATCGTACTTTAAAAATATACTTTACTTAATTTAATATACCAAATACACCAAAGATACAATAAAAGTATCACACATTGCAATTAAATACTTAAATAATATTTACTAAAAAATTTATAAAAATAAAATAATTTTTATGAATGCCATAATAAAACTCCTAAATAATAGTTCTTTCAGACAAAAATTCATGAAAACTTAGAAAATAAATACTTAAATCTATAATCAAGCATATACTAAAAATCTATAATAATAAAACCTATGCGGACATAAATGTTCTTTGTCTCAACATAATATTCATATCAGTGCGTATGGTCACGGGTACTATCCGCCTAGGATACTCATACGTCCTCGCCGTTCAGTCGGGAACACATTATCTTCATTAACGTTCTGCTCACATGCACCATTTAAAACTAGTAAGCCTAGAGGCTCCAGAACGTTTTTTCCTTACATAAACAAAATGAAACCTCACACATGCCACACATCATATAAAATACGTGAATAATAATTATACGTGCATGATCTTAAAATTATATGCATATAAACATAAATAAATAATCATACTGCTAAATCATCATGCTATAACATAATTCATCATACTTTATAATTTTCGTAAAAATAACATATCATGATTTCTTAGTTCTCAACAGGTCGTATCCATGTCGGTAGCATCATACTGAGCGATTGATCAATCTTAAACCAACGTACGCGGCGGTGGGGTTTCCACCTCTGTGCTGCCACTTCACCAGCCCTCTCAGCTGGATCCATAAGCTCATCATACTTATACATCATTCGGAAGGTCACCGTGAAACAACCCTAACTCTATAATTAATAAATAAATATGCGGAATTTTTTTTTTTATATATATATACTTTCTAAATAAAATATGTACATATATGCCCATACATATATGCACAGAATAAAAAGATTTAAAAATAACTAAATAAATAAATAATTAAATACTTAAATAAAAATTGCATTCTTTAAAATAAAATAAATATTTGAGTCAAACATTTAATTAAAAATACTGCATAATTAAAATGAATAAAGTTTGCATGCACTGAAAATATTTAATAAAATATTCTAAACTCAAAACCACTGAAAAATAATAAAAATGTATCATGCTAAAATATTCAAAAACATGCAAGGTGACTCGGACATCTATCACGGTCACGGGGTCACTGCATGTCTGCTCATACATCCTCGCCTCCGGTGGAAGCTACATCCTCCTCTATGTACTCACCTGCACCATACCAGTGTAGTGAGCCTAGAGGCCCAACATGCTAACATAACAAGGGTTTAAAATAATTTAAAACAATTAAATACTAATACATACATATACATGAATGAGCATGCTTAAAAATTACATAACATAACTTAACTTAAATAAACTTAAATAACACAATACATAACATTGTTGAGCAATTAATTTTCTAACATCGCATGGTTGTATCCGTAGTGTAACCTTAAATCATACATTAAATACTGATCAGCGTGAAAACCAACGTACGTGGCCGGTGACGAATCACCTCTTAAATTGGCAGTAAACTGCCCTTCAATCATATGGGGACGAATTCCCCTTAAATTGTCACACTACTTCAACTTCCAACATAAAATATTTTCTTGCTCAACCTTAAACATTAAATCATGCGTAAAATATTATTTCATGAATGCATGTACTTGAATAAAATGTGTGTCCTTCATATGTATTTAATTTAATTTCTTACTAACATATAAATATTAAAATAACTTCAATGCATAAAAATAATTAAATATATAATCAGGACACATGCAAATTTTCTCATGGATGGTCCTGGACTGTTGGCCCTAACACTCAAGCCCAATTACTTAAATCTGGCCCATTAACATACTTAAGCCCAATATCTTAAACTTTAAGCCCAAATAATTATTCTAAGCCCAATTAAATTAATAAAGCCCATTAAAATGCACTAAGCCCAATAACAACTTAAACTGGCCCAATGGGCCCGAAAGCCCAAAGACTGGCTCAATAACTGTTATGGACTCAAAAGCCCATAAAATTAATGGACTAACTTAATTAAAATTTTAAAAGTCCAAATAAAATTATTTGGGAGTCCAAATAATTTTATTTCAAATTAATTGACTCAAAAACCCATTAATTTATAAAATATTTTAAAAATAAAAAGACTCGAGCCCGGCCCACCAAACCGGGACCCGAACCCACTTAACCCGACCCACTAACCTACTGACCCGACCCGGACCACAGACCCGACCCGGACCCAGCCCTAAAACTCTAAACCCGACGCGCCCCCCCTACCCTGCAGCCCACGGCCGCCGCGAGCAGCAGCCCTTTAGGGGCTGCTGCCGCCTCGCTCCGGCCGCCCCTGGCCGGAGTGCCGCCGCCCAGACGTAGCCCACGTCTGGGCGGACTGAACCTAGCCCAGCCCCGGTCCCCATGCACCCTAGCCAAGGAACCCGTTAGCCCCTTAATCCAAAACCCTAATCCACGTCTACCATGGAGTCGATCGAACCACCTCCAATTCTAGGCACTTTTAGCTTGAACCATCCGAGCCAATCGAGCCTAGACTCACCTTATACCTCTTAGGGACCTTGACCAGCAGCCTAGACACAAGCATGGCTAAGAAACATGAGCATGACAATCAAACTCACACTACAAGCCGTAAATTTCATGATGGCCGAAACTTTTCTGAAAAATTCTTGAAAGTTTTTGATGCATACACAATACCCACATACTCTACTGATATGGCACGAAATTAAAAGAAGGAATCATGCCTTGCATCGAAGAAATCGATTGAGCAACGTACGTAGAACGTTTCCGGGACGACGGAACGAACACACCTTCGAGGCTTTAAAAAAAATCGAGCTATGGAACCTCCTAGGCTTGTTGATCGAGGAATAAGATGAATAATGGGGGAGAGGGAGGCGGCTAGGAGTTGAGTGATTGGTTTGGGGTTTTGGGTAGATTAGGTTAGAGTTTTATTTTAATTAAAATGGGTTTTAGGATAATTAAAAGGTTTAAATATAAAATATAAAATTTTAAAACTCTAACTAAAAGTTGAAATATGATAATTTAAGTTAAACATATGAAAATCCCGAAATATTAAATTAAGGGAATTTTAAAAATACTAAAAAGTCAATATTTTGGCTAATTTTGGATAAAAATGGACTCCTAAAATTATATAAAATTAAATACTTAAAATTTTGAGATAATAAAACTCAAAATAATATTTTAGGGCTCTAAAAAGGCTCATAAAATAATTTGGGTGGAAAGTTGTCATCTCGTCCGTCCACAGTCCCGTCTACGCGATCAAATAATTAAAATATTAAAAATCATAAAAATCACTAATTATGGGTTGAATGCTTAAAAAAATAAATTAAATCATGCACAAATAATTCACATAATTATTTAACCCATAAATCATAAATTTAAATAATTAAATACCCTAATTATGCATGCGGATTTACGTATTTAAAAATACCGGGTGTTACAATTCTCCCCCCCTTAAATTGAATTTCGTCCTCGAAATTAAAGTACTTACCCGAACAACTCCGGGTAGCGAGTCCTCATATCTGCCTCGGTCTCCCAAGTAGCTTCCTCCTCCGCGTGATTCAGCCACTGGACTCTGACCATCGGTATGACCCGCGTCCTAAGCCTCCGATCCTCCCTTGCCAAGATCCGTACTGGCCTCTCCTCATACACTAGATCTGGTGGCAACTGTAAGGGCTCGAAATCCAACACATGCGACGGGTTGGAGACATATCTCCGAAGCATGGATACATGGAAAACGTTGTGCACTGTTGCTAGCCCTGGAGGTAGAGCTAACCGGTAGGCCAACGTGCCAACTCTCTCCAAGATCTCGAATGGCCCTATATACCTCGGATTAAGCTTGCCTCTCCGGCCAAAACGCACTACCCCCTTCATAGGTGACACCTTCAGGAATACGTGATCACCTACAGCGAACTCCAAATCTCGTCGTCTGGCATCTGCATAACTCTTCTGCCGACTCTGAGCAGTCCTCATCCTATCTCGAATCTGAGTCACAATGTCAGCTGTCTGCTGCACAATCTCAGGACCCAGCAAAATCCGCTCACCAACCTCATCCCAATGCACAGGAGATCTGCATCTCCTCCCATACAATGCTGCATAAGGAGCCATACCTATAGACGACTGAAAGCTGTTGTTATAGGTAAACTCCACTAATGGTAGTCTAGTCTCCCAAGATCCCCGAAAATCAATGACACAAGCTCTCAGAAGATCCTCGAGAACCTGGATCACCCTCTCAGACTGACCATCTGTCTGGGGATGAAATGCTGTACTGAACAAAAGTCTCGTCCCCAAAGCTGTGTGCAGACTCTTCCAAAATGCTGATGTGAATCTCGGATCTCTGTCTGACACAATAGACACTGGTATGCCATGCAGTCTAACAATCTCTCTGATGTAAAGCTCTGCATACTGTGTCAAAGTATAAGTAGTCCTCACCGGCAAGAAATGAGCTGACTTGGTGAGTCTATCCACAATCACCCAAATCGCTGTGCAACCTCTGGCACTCCTCGGTAAGCCAATCACAAAGTCCATCGTAATATTCTCCCATTTCCATTCCGGAATAGGAAGAGGTCTAAGAAGTCCTGCTGGACGCTGATGCTCTGCCTTGACTTGCTGACAAGTCAAGCACTCTGACACCACTCTCCCGATGTCACACTTCATCCCGGGCCACCAATACAATAGCTGCAAGTCCTTGTACATCTTCGTACTTCCGGGGTGTATGGAGTACGGAGATGTGTGAGCCTCTACTAAAATCTCCGCTCTCAACTGATCGACGTTCGGTACCCACATACTACCACGGTACTGAACGATACCATCCTCCACTGTATACAAGAGATTACCTCTTGCCTCGTCTCTCTGTCTCCATCGTTGTAACTCCTCATCAGTGGACTGTCCCTCTCTAATCCGATCTCGCAGAACTGGCTGCACCGTCAACACTGACAAGCTCGGTGCATGGCCACTCGGATAACACTCCAATCCAAATCTCTGGATCTCGCTCTGTAGTGGTAACTGTACAGTCAAACATGATACCACTGACGACTTCCGACTCAACGCATCTGCCACTACATTAGCTTTACCCGGATGGTAGCTAATGTCACAGTCATAGTCCTTCACCAACTCCAACCATCTGCGCTATCTCATGTTCAACTCCTTCTGTGTGAAGAAGTACTTGAGACTCTTGTGGTCCGTGAAAATCTTGCACTTCTCGCCATACAGATAGTGCCTCCAGATTTTCAAAGCGAAGACCACTGCTACCAACTCCAAGTCATGCGTCGGATAATTCTACTCATGAATCTTCAGCTGTCTCGACGCATACGCAATAACCTTACCAAACTGCATAAGCACTGCGCCTAAACCTAGTTTAGACGCGTCGGTGTACACCACTAACTCCTCGTGTGGTACTGTCATCGCTAATACTGGTGCAGTAGTGAGGGCTTCCTTCAGCTGATCGAAGCTCCTCTGACAGTCTGAACTCCAGATAAACTTCGCATTCTTCTTGGTCAAGGAAGTCAAGGGTACTGCAAAGAGGAAAAACCCTTGATGAACTTTCTGTAATATCCGGCCAAACCCAAGAAACTGCGAATCTCTGAAGCATTCTTCGGAATACCCCAATTCTGCACTGCCTCAACCTTGGACTGATCAACTGCAATCTCATCTCTCGAAATGATGTGGCCAAGAAATGCCACCTGCTCAAGCCAAAACTCGCACTTGCTGAACTTGGCATACAACCGATGCTCCCTCAAAGTCTGCAAGGCTGTCTGAAGATGCTGTCTATGCTCCTCGATGCTCCTAGAATAGATCAAAATATCATCAATAAAGACTATGATGAACTGATCTAAATACGGCTGAAAGACTCGGTTCATGAGATCCATGAAAACCGCTGGAGCATTGGTCATCCCAAATGGCATTACTAAGAACTCGTAATGCCCATATCGTGTCCTGAAAGCAGTCTTGGACACATCTGCATCTCTAACACGCAACTGATGATAACCAGATCGCAGATCGATCTTGGAGAACACTGAAGCTCCCTGCAACTGGTCAAATAAATCCTCTATCCTCAGCAGTGGATACTTGTTCTTCACTGTGACCCTGTTGAGCTCTCGGTAATCGATGCACAGTCTCATACTGCCATCTTTCTTCTTCACAAACAACACCGGAGCTCCCCACGGAGAAAAGTTAGGACGAACAAAGCCTTTCTCTAACAACTCCTGAATCTGCTCCTTCAACTCTTTCATCTCGGTAGGAGCAAGCCTGTACGGTGCCTTAGAGATAGGCACAGTGTCTGGCACTAAGTCGATGCTGAACTCCACCTCTCTCACTGGTGGAATTCCGGCAACATCCTCCGGAAAGACATTCGAAAAGTCACGAACCACCTCTATCTCTGATAATGATCTGCTAGATGGCTCTAAAGTCGTGACAATACTCGCTAGAAACCCCCGGCAACCCCGTCTCAGCAACTTCCTCGCCTGAATATAAGATATCACCTGAGGAATATCGCTGCTCTGAGATGCATGAAAAGTGAACGGGTCGCCCACTGTAGGTCTCACTGACACCGATCTCTGACGAAAATCAATCGAAGCTCCATTGACTGTCAACCAGTCCATACCCAAAATAAGATCAAAACCACTCAAAGGCAAAACTACTACATCTGCTCGAATGGAGTGTCCCTGCAGCTCTAACTCCAGTCCTCGAATAACCTTCGAGGTAGAAATAATCTGCCCTGACGGCATAGTAACATCATACCCACTGTCACTACTCTCAGGCGTGATGCCTACCCGCCTGATAAACTCCAGGGAGATAAACAAATGCGTAGCCCCTGAATCTAGCAACGCAAACGTGGAGTTGCCTCCAACTAGAATTCTCCCTGCACGCAGAAAATTCCCAACAGTTTCATACCATTACTAAATTTTCCCCAATGAGTCACTACAAGTTCTTAATTCTAATCACAAGTAAAACATGCTTCCTATTCTAACATGCAGTTAATTAACCCAAATAACAAAAATTCCAAATTAAAGACTAAATTTTTAACCAAAGGAAAATTATTAAAATGCTAGGGATAAGATATACCGGTGATCAAGGAGGTGTCTGGATCTACCTGCTCAGCCTGCATCACAAACACCCTACAGCGGTGTTCTTCTTCTTGGGGCAGTTAGCTATCTGATGCCCTGGCTCTCTACAGTGGAAACAAACTCCTGCTCCCAGCAGACAAGGTCCCGAATGCATCTTCTTGCACTTCGGGCAAGTAGGATAAGCTATGGCATTAGGGGCCCCGCCCCTGTGCTGCTGCGGCCTCTGCTGCTATGGATTCGGGCCCTTAGCCGGCCCTGTATACTGCTTCTTCGCAGGAGGCTGCGAAGATGGTCGCTGGTACCCAGCCTGAAACTGCCTCTTCCCCTGCTGCTCCCTCTGGATCTCTCTCCGACCCTCCCCGGAACGCAAGGCTCTACTGAATGCAGACTCATAAGTAAGGACGTATGCCATACGAACATCATGCCTGATATCAGCCTTCAGGCCCTCCACAAACTGTCTCAACTTCTCCTGCAGACTGTCAGCAATCAAGGGCACAAAGTGACAGCCCCTCTCGAACAGCCTCACATACTCAACCACGGCCTTGTCCCCCTGACGGAGACTCATAAACTCACGGATCATTCGACTACGCACATCCTCAGTAAAGTACTTGGCGTAGAAGATACGCCTAAACTCTGCCCAGGTCAGTGTAGGAAGGTGAACTCCCCTGACTGCACCCTCCCACCAGAGCGCTGCATCACCCCGCAGCATGTACGTCGCACAGTTCACCCTGTCGGTGTCTGTGATCCCCATATAAGCAAAGATGGACTCCAGAGAGCAAATCCATCCCTCCGCCACCAAAGGATCGGTGGTCCCCACAAACTCCTTGGGCCCCTTCTTCTGGAACCTCTCCGCAACGTCCTCCTCGTGGGACAACCTGGGACGAGTAGCCTGTTGCTCTAGCAGAGCAGTAATCCCCGCCATCATATTCGCATTGGCCTGCTCCAATGCTGCAATAGGGTTCTGCGGAGGTGGAGGTGGAGGTGGAGGTGGAGGTGGAGGTGGAGGTGGAGGTCCCCCACGTCTGTTAACTGGTCTCGGAGGCATTCTTCACCACCACATATTTATTTACGTAAATCGCCATGCATAACTAAGTGGTTTAAAAATTAATGCTAACTTAAATTCTTAAAATTAAATCATGCTATAAACACTTAAAACATACAGACCGGTAGCGTGGATTTCTGAGCTCGCATAGCAGTAATGACCCCTCCGAGGACCGTGCTCTGATACCAACTGAAACAACCCTAACTCTATAATTAATAAATAAATATGCGGAAATTTTTTTTTTATATATATATACTTTCTAAATAAAATATGTACATATATGCCCATACATATATGCACAGAATAAAAAGATTTAAAAATAACTAAATAAATAAATAATTAAATACTTAAATAAAAATTGCATTCTTTAAAATAAAATAAATATCTGAGTCAAACATTTAATTAAAAATACTGCATAATTAAAATGAATAAAGTTTGCATGCACTGAAAATATTTAATAAAATATTCTAAACTCAAAACCATTGAAAAATAATAAAAATGTATCATGCTAAAATATTCAAAAACATGCAAGGTGACTCAGACATCTATCACGGTCACGGGATCACTGCATGTCTGCTCATATATCCTCGCCTCCGGTGGGAGCTACATCCTCCTCTATGTACTCACCTGCACCATACCAGTGTAGTGAGCCTAGAGGCCCAACATGCTAACATAACAAGGGTTTAAAATAATTTAAAACAATTAAATACTAATACATACATATACATGAATGAGCATGCTTAAAAATTACATAACATAACTTAACTTAAATAAACTTAAATAACACAATACATAACATTGTTGAGCAATTAATTTTCTAACATCGCATGGTTGTATCCGTAGTGTAACCTTAAATCATACATTAAATACTGATCAGCGTGGAAACCAACGTACGTGGCCGATGACGAATCACCTCTTAAATTGGCAGTAAACTGCCCTTCAATCATATGGGGACGAATCCCCCTTAAATTGTCACACTACTTCAACTTCCAACATAAAATATTTTCTTGCTCAACCTTAAACATTAAATCATGCGTAAAATATTATTTCATGAATGCATGTACTTGAATAAAATGTGTGTCCTTCATATATATTTAATTTAATTTCTTACTAACATATAAATATTAAAATAACTTCAATGCATAAAAATAATTAAATATATAATCAGGACACATGCAAATTTTCTCATGGATGGTCCTGGACTGCTGGCCCTAACACTCAAGCCCAATTACTTAAATCTGGCCCATTAACATACTTAAGCCCAATATCTTAAACTTTAAGCTCAAATAATTATTCTAAGCCCAATTAAATTAATAAAGCCCATTAAAATGCACAAATCCCAATAACAACTTAAACTGGCCCAATGGGCCCGAAAGCCCAAAGACTGGCCCAATAACTTTTATGGACTCAAAAGCCCATAAAATTAATGGACTAACTTAATTAAAATTTTAAAAGTCCAAATAAAATTATTTGGGAGTCCAAATAATTTTATTTCAAATTAATTGACTCAAAAACCCATTAATTCTTAAAATATTTTAAAAATAAAAAGACTCGAGCCCGGCCCACCAAACCCAGACCCGAACCCACTTAACCCGACCCACTAACCTATAACCCGACCCGGACCACAGACCCGACCCGGACCCAGCCCTAAAACTCTAAACCCGACGCCCCCCCCCCTCTTACCCTGCAGCCCACGGCCGCCGCGAGCAGCAGCCCTTTAGGGGCTGCTGCCGCCTCGCTCCGGCCGCCCCTGGCCGGAGCGCCGCCGCCCAGACATAGCCCACGTCTGGGCGGACTGAACCTAGCCCAGCCCCGGTCCCCATGCACCCTAGCCAAGGAAACCGTAGCCCCTTAATCCAAAACCCTAATCCGCGTCTACCATGGAGTCGATCAAACCACCTCCAATTCTAGGCACTTTTGGCTTGAACCATCCAAGCCAATCGAGCCTAGACTCACCTTATACCTCTTAGGGACCTTGACCAGCAGCCTAGACACAAGCATGGCTAAGAAACATGAGCATGACAATCAAACTCACACTACAAGCCGTAAATTTCATGATTGCCGAAACTTTTCTGAAAAATTCTTGAAAGTTTTTGATACATACACAATACCCACATACTATACTGATATGGCACGAAATTAAGAGAAGGAATCATGCCTTGCACCGAAGAAATCGATTGAGCAACGTACGTAGAACATTTCCGGGACGACGGAACGAACACACCTTCGAGGCTTTAAAAAAAATCGAGCTATGGAACCTCCTAGGCTTGTTGATCGAGGAAGAAGATGAATAATGGGGGAGAGGGAGGCGGCTAGGAGTTGAGTGATCGGTTTGGGGTTTTGGGTAGATTAGGTTAGAGTTTTATTTTAATTAAAATGGGTTTTAGGATAATTAAAAGGTTTAAATATAAAATATAAAATTTTAAAACTTTAACTAAAAGTTGAAATCTGATAATTTAAGTTAAACATATGAAAATCCAGAAATATTAAATTAAGGGAATTTTAAAAATACTAAAAAGTCAATATTTTGGCTAATTTTGGATAAAAATGGACTCCTAAAATTATATAAAATTAAATACTTAAAATTTTGAGATAATAAAACTCAAAATAATATTTTAGGGCTCTAAAAAGGCTCATAAAATAATTTGGGTGAAAAGTTGTCATCTCGTCCGTCCACGGTCCCGTCTACGCGATCAAATAATTAAAATATTAAAAATCATAAAAATCACTAATTATGGGTTGAATGCTTAAAAAATAAATTAAATCATGCACAAATAATTCACATAATTATTTAACCCATAAATCATAAATTGAAATAATTAAATACCCTAATTATGCATGCGGATTTACGTATTTAAAAATATCGGGTGTTACAATTGGGGCTGAGGAGGCAGGGAGTGATCGCCGGTGCCAAGAGGTTGCACGGACAATGAGCTGCTCCTGGTAGGCTTCTAGGCGGAGGGAGACATGAATGAACCGATCCCATGCCGGAATGAGAGGGGATTCTGAGACTGTGTAGGTATGGGACTACATAGTTGAGGAGGGTTTAAAAGAATTTCATATGTACTGCTCATATTAAAAAGGTGCATCTTCTTTTCGGGAGCTCATCACATAAGAACTTCAAAGTTAAGCGTGTTTGACTTGGGGCAATTATAGGATGGGTGACCCCCTGGGAAGTTTCTCAGGGTGCGTGTGAGTGAGGACATAAGCACGCTGAAAAGACACGTCTTGATACAGTGGGTCGTTACACACCGGGCCCAGGTATCCCGGCCTCCAACCACATCACTTTCCACCTTCACTTCAACTTCCATAAAAATATATTTTTCTTAACATGCATATAATATTATCATAAAAATTGTTACATGATGCATGAACATAAAAATTCTCATTATTTCTTTATTTTCATGAAAATTTGTCCGTAAATATATATTTAATTTATTTTCTTAAAAATAATACTTATATATCTAATAAAAATGCATGCATGAATTAAATATATATTTAAGAACATTTATTTTTCCAAGGACTTGTTCGAGCTGCTGACCACTAGTCTTAACTCAAAAATTCCTAGACTGGCTCAAAAACCAAAAAGCCCAACCTGACCTGGCCCATTAAGCTTCATGGGCCCCCAGGCCCATGAGAAACTAATGGGCTCACTAAAAACATAATTTAGGCTCATTAACTAATTAACTTAAAATTAAATTAATAAAATTATTAACTAACCATTAACTTATAAATTAGACCGATAAAATTATTAAACCCGACTCCGCTTGGCCCAATTATTCATATGGATCACACGGACCATGAAAAATTAGTGGGCTCACTTTCATAATTATTAAAGCTCATTAAATTAGTCCAATTAATTAATTAACCAAGCCCAAACCCATTAATTGTTAATTAATATTATTTAATTTAAAATAAAAACACCCGAGCCCAACTAATATAACCCAGACCCAGACCCAAATAAATTGACCCAATAAAATTAAACCCGACCCGGACCAAAAAAAACCCGAGCCCGGCCCACTTAAACACAAGACACAACTCTAGCCCCTCTTCCCTTCAACTTCTCATGGCAGCCTCACATGTTGGCCATTCGGCCGCCCTGCTCCGGCCGCCCCTGGCCAGAACCCCGCCCACAGGACCTCCCTAGGGTCCTGTGGGTCCTTCCTGGTCCAGCCTTGGCTCGAACCATACAGTGCATGGCTCGGCCATGGCTGGTTTTCTCAAGCATAAAACCTGTGCACACATGCTTCTGTACACACTCACTTCCCTTTCCCTTTTCGACCTGCTTCGGCCACTAATGGCCGGAGCCCCGGCTACTGGACCCTCCCAGGGTCCAGTCACAACACGTGACCCATCCCTGGCCCAAGCCAAGCCATGCATGGCTCAGCCAAGGCCCTTAAATCCCATATAAAAATTTGCACGCCTAGCTGCTGTCATGGCTCATTCCCGCATGGTTCCAGCTGCTTCCAGCCCTGAACCAGCCTTCCAAACCCGACCCTAAGGACCCTAGATCAGACCCCTAGCCCTTGGTCAGCCCCTCGAACCAGCCTTAAGCAGAAATCACAAAAGAAACCGGCCATGCACATGAAAAACGTGAGTAACTTCATGATCTTCAAATAACTTCATTCAAAACTTAAATATCATGCATTAATAGAACATTCATGATTAAAAAAAAAACATTGTATATGATTTAAACGGTGTTCAAAGATGGATTCGAAACGTGTCTTGTTGAAGATTTGGACCAAACAAAGAAAACGACGCGTATCGAGCTCGCCGGGACGAACGACTTTAAAAATCCTTGCCGAAAAACCTCAAGAAAATCGTGTGTGCTGTGTTTTTTATGATGGAAAACTTTCAGAAGGTTGATGGAGACGGCTAAGGGAGAGTAAAAACGTGAGGTGTGGGGTTGGGGTAGGGTTAGAATGTTTCTAGAAAATAAAATATCTAGTCTACTAATTAATTAAAAAAAATAATAGTATACCCTACTCAAAGATTTTTAAATACAAGAATTAATCTGATATTAAATCCTTAATCCCGAAATAAAATAATAGGAGATTTTTAAAATTTAATAAAAGTCATCAAAATGACTTAATTTGGCTAAAAATAAATCCTTAAATAAATATATAATAAAATACTAAAATTTTCTTGACAAAATATCTTAAAATAATATTTTAAGGCTCATAAACTCATAAAATATTTTTGGGTGAAAATCACAACTCATCTGTCCACGGCCCCGCCTACGCGATCATAAAATAAACTTTCTCAAATAAATTCATAAATCACATCATACATATTTAAATGCCAAAACAATATTTAAAACATGCAAATAAATCATTTAATTTAAATAATCACTCATAAAAACAATTTAACACATTTTTACATTATTTTAAAATTATTAAATTCCCTAGTTATGCATGCGGATTTACGTGACGAATTTCTGGGCGTTACAATTCTCTCCCCCTTAAATGGAATTTCGTCCTCGAAATTGAAACGAACTCCAGACAATAACAAGTTTCTTCGTGTAGTCCTGAATAGAGCAATCCAAAAACGACAAATTTTAATGCGTTAAGAAAAATTACCCGTAATGCGCAAAGTATCCAGCACTGCTTCCTCCGCCTGCATCACATAAACACGTCCGATAGCATTCTTCTTGGGACAGTGCAACATTATTTGTCCTGGTTCCTTGCAATGATAGCACATGCCTGATCCCTTCATGCACGGTCCTGGATGGGGCTTCTGGCATTTCTGGCAGAGAGGTAGTGCTTTTGCACGAGGAACGATAGCTCCCTGCTGTCTCAGTGGATTTGGTACCTTCGACGGCCCAGTGGACTGCTTCTTTGCATCCTGCTGTGGATGCGACTCGTGGTACGATGGTTGGAACTGTCTCTTCCTCTGTTGCTCCCTCAAGATTTCTTCCTACCATCCTCGGATCTCAATGCCCTACTAACCGCAGCCTCATAAGAAGTGACGTCCAACATGCGTACATCATGCTTGATGTCTGCCCTAAGCCCATCGACAAACTGTCTCATCTTCTCCTGCGCACTATCAGCAATCAGGGGCACAAAATGACACCCCCTCTCGAACTGCTTGATATACTCAACCACTGTCTTGTCCCCCTGTCGGAGACTCATGAACTCCCTAATCATTCGGCTGCGCACATCCTCAGTAAAATATTTGGCGAAGAACATCCGCTTGAACTCCTCCCACGTCAAAGTCTGTGGGTTCACACCTCAAACTGTGCCCTCCCACCAAAGGGATGCATCGTATTTCATCATGTATATCGTGCACTTTACTTTATCGGCATTAGTGAGTCCCATATAAGAAAATATGGTCTCCAAGGAACGGATCCACCCCTCAGCCACGAGTGGGTCAGTGGCACCAGAAAACTCCTTCGGTCCCTTTTTCTGGAACCGTTCCGCAACGTCTTCGTCGTGTGAAAGTCGGGGTCGTGCTGCATGTTGTTCCAACAGTGCGGTGATCCCTGTCATCATATTAGCACTGGCCTGCTCCAATGCTGTGAGAGAATTTTGCTGAGGAGGAGTTGGAGAATTCCCGCGTCGGTTCATCTGTCTAGGAGGCATACTGCACCACCACATATTTCCCCATGTAAATCGCAATGCATAACTAATATTTTTGACTTTAAGACTGTCGTAACTTAAAATTATCATCTTCATAAATCATTAAAAATATAACTCCTGTGTCCCATGCATAAATCATAATTTTAAACACTTAAAACTTACAGACTGGCAGTGCGGCTTCTGAGCTCCGAGAAGCAGACTAGTCACCCTCCAAGGACCATGGCTTTGATACCAAATGAAACATCCTAGAACTTCTAGTGAATTTTTTTTTTTTAAATCTCTAATTATAAAATAATGAATATAAATATATATATGCCCATACATATATATATCGTACTAAAAAATAACTTTACTTAATTTAAAATACAAATACACCAAAGATACAATAAAAGTACACGCATGCAATTAAATACTTAAGAATAATTACTAAATAATAATTTATATGAATGCCATAATAAAACTCCTAAATAATATTTCTTTCACAAAAATTCATGAAAACTTAGAAAATAAATACTTAAATCTAAAATCATGCATATACTAAAAATCTATAATAATAAAACCTATGCGGACATAAATGTTCTAGTCTCAACATAAAATTCATAATAGAGCGATGGTCACGGGTACTAGCCGCCTGGATACTCATACGCCCTATCCGCCAGTCAGGAACACATTAACTTCATTAACATTCTGCTCACCTGCACCATTTAAATCTAGTGAGCCTAGAGGCTCAGCACGTTCTATCCTTACATAACAAAATGAAACCACACACATCATATAAAATACGTGAATAATAATTGTACGTGCATGATCTTAAAATTATATGCATATAAACATAAATAAATAATCATACTGCTAAATCATCATGCTATAACATAATTCATCATACTTTATAATTTTCGTAAAAATAACATATCATGATTTCTTAGTTCTCAACATGTCGTATCCATATCGGTGGCATCATACTGAGCGATTGATCAATCTTAAACCAACGTACGCGGCGGTGGGGTTTTCACCTCTGTGCTGCCACTTCACCAGCCCTCTCAGCTGGATCCATAAGCTCATCATACTTATACATCATTAGGAAGGTCACCGGGCCCAAGTATCCCGGCCTCCAACCACATCACTTTCCACCTTCACTTCAACTTCCATAAAAATATATTTTTCTTAACATGCATTTAAAATTATCATAAAAATTGTTACATGATGCATGAACATAAAAATTCTCATTATTTCTTTATTTTCATGAAAATTTGTCCGTAAATATATATTTAATTTATTTTCTTAAAAATAATACTTATATATCTAATAAAAATGCATGCATGAATTAAATATATATTTAAGAACATTTATTTTTCCAAGGACTTGTTCGAGCTGCTGACCACTAGACTTAACTCAAAAATTCCTAGACTGGCTCAAAAACCAAAAAGCCCAACCTGAACTGGCCCATTAAGCTTCATGGGCCCCCAGGCCCATGAGAAACTAATGGGCTCACTAAAAACATAATTTAGGCCCATTAACTAATTAACTTAAAATTAAATTAATAAAATTATTAACTAACCATTAACTTATAAATTAGACCGATAAAATTAATAAACCCGAATCCGCTTGGCCCAATAATTCTCATGGATCACACGACCCATGAAAAATTAGTGGTCTCACTTTTATAATTATTAAAGTCCATTAAACTAATCCAATTAATTAATTAACCAAGCCCAAACCCATTAATTGTTAATTAATATCTTATTTAATTTAAAATAAAAACACCCGAGCCCAACTAATAAAACCCAGACCCGGACCCAATTAAATTGACCCAATAAAATTTAGACCCGACCCGGCCCACTTAAACACAAGACACAACTCTAGCCCCTCTTCCCTTCAACTTCTCACGGCAGCCTCACATGTTGGCCATTCGGCCGCCCTGCTCCGGCCACCCCTGGCCGTAGCCCCACCCACAGGACCTCCCCAGGGTCCTGTGGGTCCTTCCTGGTCCAGCCTTGGCTCGAACCATGCAGTGCATGGCTCGGCCATGGCTGGTTTTCTCAAGCATAAAACCTCTGCACACATGTTTTTGTACACACTCACTTCCCTTTCTCTTTTCGACCTGCTCCGGCCACTAATGGCCGGAGCCCCGGCTACTGGACCCTCCCAGGGTCCAGTCACAACACGTGACCCAGCCCTGGCCCGAGCCAAGCCATGCATGGCTCGGCCAAGGCCCCTAAATCCCATACAAAAATTTGCACGCCTAGCTGCTGTCATGGCTCATTCCCGCATGGTTCCAGCTGCTTCCAGCCCTGAACCAGCCTTCCAAACCCAACCCTAAGGACCCTAGATCAGACCCCTAGCCCTTGGTCAGCCCCTCGAATCAGCCTTAAGCAGAAATCACAAAAGAAACCGGCCATGCACATGAAAAACATGAGTAACTTCATGATCTTCAAATAACTTCATTCAAAACTTAAATATCATGCATTAACAGAACATTCATGATTAAAAAAAACATTGTATATGATTTAAACGGTGTTCAAAGATGGATTCGAAACGTGCCTTGTTGAAGATTTGGACCAAACAAAGAAAACGACGCGTATCGAGCTCGCCGGGACGAACGACTTTAAAAATCCTTGCCGAAAAACCTCAAGAAAATCGCGTGTGCTGTGTTTTTTATGATGGAAAACTTTCTGAAGGTTGATGGAGGCGGCTAAGGGAGAGTAAAAACGTGAGGTGTGGGGTTGGGGTAGGGTTAGAATGTTTCTAGAAAATAAAATATCTAGTCTACTAATTAATTAAAAATAATAATAGTATACCCTACTCAAATATTTTTAAATACAAGAATTAATCTGATATTAAATCCTTAATCCCAAAATAAAATAATAGGGGATTTTAAAATTTAATAAAAGTCATCAAAATGACTTAATTTGGCTAAAAATAAATCCTTAAATAAATATATAATAAAATACTAAAATTTTCTTGACAAAATATCTTAAAATAATATTTTAAGGCTCATAAACTCATAAAATATTTTTGGGTGAAAATCACAACTCGTCCGTCCACGGCTCCGCCTACGCGATCATAAAATAAACTTTCTCAAATAAATTCATAAATCACATCATACATATTTAAATGCCGAAATAATATTTAAAACATGCAAATAAATCATTTAATTTAAATAATCACTCATAAAAACAATTTAACACATTTTCACATTATTTTAAAATTATTAAATTCCCTAGTTATGCATGCGGATTTACGTGACGAATTTCTGGGCGTTACAGATAAGATTAGCAACTCGGGTCCTCACAGTGGTGGTAAAAGGTATTCTCTTGTATGTGTTGACGACTTTTCAAGGTATTCATGGGTAAGTTTCTTAAGAGAAAAGTCTGAGACTTTTGATGCTTTCAAAAAGTTGATGAAAAGGATCACTAACTTGTATAATTTGAAGGTTGTCAAGATACGAACAGATCATGGCAAGGAATTTGAAAACTCCTTATTTGATCATTTGTGTGAAAAGGAAGGGATTTCACATGAATACTCAGCACCAAAAACACCTCAACAGAATGGAATTGCAGAGCGGAAAACAGAACTCTGCAAGAAATGGCAAGGGTTATGTTAAGCTCGAAAAACATTGCAAAAAGATTTTGTGCTGAAGCTTTGAATACTGCGTGTCATATTTCCAATAGAGTCTATTTGAGAAAAGGTTCTACTATGACATCATATGAAATCCTCATGGGAAAGAGGCCTAATCTCAAGTATTTTCATATCTTTGGTTGTATTTGTTATGTGTTAAATGACAGGATGCATCTGGCCAAGTTCAATTCAAATAGTGATAAGTGTCTATTTCTTTGTTATGCATTAAATAGTCGAGCTTATCGTGTGTTCAATTTGAGAACTAGGACAATTATTGAGTCTATTAACGTGGTATTTGATGACTTTGCAGATTTGAAAAGTAAAACAATGGAAGACAACATGGATGATCTACTGGATAATGCCACTCCACATACAGATTCCAGTGTTGTCTCAAGTGTTGTCCTACCTGCCACAACACTGAGCACAACACCTAACTCAACACTTACCTCAAACTCACCTGAACAAACTGATGAACAGGAAGTATCAGAAGAAGAAGTGCATGATGATGGATATGATATCCCAAGTCGAATTCAGAGAAATCATCCATCATCTCAAATAATTGGAGATTCTCAAGGAAGCAGGAAAACCCGAAGAAAGGAGAAAGTTGATTACAAAAAAATGGTAGGATTGGTATGCATGAGCTCCGCATACTCTCAGGTAAGGCACTCATGTTTTGTGTCATGCATCGAACCATTGGAGTCGCAGTCATATCGGTCATGTCTCTTGAAGTGCTTCCCTGTTCATTACTCGGGACTGTAGCTTGAGGCACAATCGGTGTTACCACTGTCTGTTCTGGCAGATGTATAGGAACTGTCTGTTCTGGCATCGGAGTAGGAGCCCGTGGTCTAAGAGGAGGTCGTCCTGGTCTTCGAGACATATCTGATTATCAAAATGGTTCGGACACCATAATCCTCAAATCAATCTCAGTCCTCCTCTAATCATCTTACCTCTGATCAAGACTCGGTTCTGATTCAATCTTAAATAAATAATCACAGTCTTCAGATAAAACATGCTTCCAATCAATTCAGATAATCAGGTAGCATGTCATAAATCATCATAATACATGCCTCTAATCATTTCCGATATTCCAGTAAGCATGCATCTTTAATCATCATAATCATACTTTCAAATAAAATAAATACAACATCTTGTAATAAAGACTTGAAAGTAAATCATGCTAGCATTTACAAAATTTAATTCAATCATAGCATGAATCCATAAATAAGTAAGGCAGAAGACTCGATCTACCCCACTCACAGTCTATCTAAGTCCAGAATTTTCTTTCTCTGATACCACCTGTTGTGACGACCCGAGTTCTAATCTCTTAATAACCAAATCATCAAAAATAATAGACAATAATCAATGTCAAAACAAAATAAAAAAAATTTAAAATGGGAGCAACTCGCTCGATCGGTAAAAATCTACCGATCGAGCAAGCACAATGCTCAAACTCTCGGGTGCAGCGAGTGGTGGCCTCGCTCGATCTGCAACAAATGACCGATCGAGCGAGCCACTTCCTTCAAGTGTTTTGTTCCTGATTTAACAGCCTCGCTCGATCGGTAAGAATTGCCCGATCGAGCGAGCACAGGTTCAGAAGCAGAACAAAAACTGCATTTTGCTGTCAAACTAAGATCATTCAAGTATTTTCATCTAGCTTCAGGTCATGCATGATTTATTCCATAGCCACATCTAACATGCATTCTAACATGATATAATTGATGGGAAGGGATCATCACAAGACTTAAAATCATAACAATAAAAGCTCATAAACATACAAGGAGAAATATTATACATTCAAGATCAAACTACATTATAATGTCTCAAGGATTTACATATCATTTCAAATCCTATATTCATCACAAGACCACAACTTATTCATCAAGAAGTCTTGGAACAAGTAGCTCTAACATGCTCATGTTTAAGACACTCAACAACATCATGACAGCTCACACAACCATCTACACTCGGATCATCACTCTATCTTCTTATCCTTTGTTCTTCACGTTCGCTTTTGCCCGGTTCCACTCCCTCCTATTGCAATGACACATACAACAAAACAATAGCCGAATAACTCCGGTGAGAAATAGATTTCCCAGTAAAAGCAACTAAACATGCATACAAACATATATCAAGATCATGATATAAAGAACATAACTTCAATGCATGTTTTAAAACAAGGTTCATCTCTTCATTCGTCGGTTGGGATCCCGAGAAGTAGATATCATAACTAATCCACCGACTCTCCCGATCGAGGTGGGGCTACTTGTTGGAAAACTGGCGAGTTCCCAGACCAATTACGATTGATACCCGGTGCAGCGGAAGTTTAAAAATTTTCTCATGGAACGATTCCATGGTGTGGGTATCAACCATACATCGATTGAATTACGTGTGTGTAAAATTTAAATAACAGTTAAATAAATTTTACCTCAAATCTCGCAACGAGATTACTGGACACCAACAGAACAATTCTGCTCTTGTTGTCTCTCCCTGGAACCGATGAACGCCTTCAATCAGGTCCACGAACAGAGGTTTAATTCCTCTGATAGATTGCACTAGAAAATCTATCAGAAGTTTTCTGCGAAGAGAATACACGAATCTGATTCGTTATTCCTTACTGCGATTCAAAATCACAGACCGGAATTTTCTCGGGCAGAGGGAGGGAGGGGCGGCCGAAATATGTTTGAGAGAGGGTTAGGGTTTTCGAAAATCCTGTCTCAAAAATTATGACCTGTTGTGTTCAATTTCTGTATTGAAATAACTTATTTATAATGCAGGCCACTAACACCTTAGGGCCCATTAATCATAAGCTAGGGCCCGACAAGCAAAGCCCACTCGTTCAGAAATTAAATATAAAATTCATCGTGACTCCGATTGATGAAACGATTTCACCAATGTGCACAGAAACCATTTCTGCACATTTTAAAGTCAAAATAAATTTTCCTGAATCCGAATTCAGTGGTTTCCAAAAATGTCCATCCCTATGTCATTTTAGGAAACCCTACTCCCTTACTCTTATTTAAGAAGTCCAACTCCTTAGTTCATTAAATTTAACTCTTTAAATTTAACTATCTCAACGGGGATTAAAACTCCATTACACTGTGTGACCCTCAATGGTTCAGGGATACAGCTAGCCGTGGGCTCACAACTCCTTGTGACTCGGAACAACACTTTCCGACTTGCCCAACGAATCATGGTAAAGCGCCTAGCAACATCGCCCCATGATTCCCTAGGTATCACTGATAGTGCCTACAAGAACCAGTAGATTTTGGTTAGCGTACAGTACGGTCCCTTCATCCAAATATCCCGATCGAATCAACAACCATTGGTATATCGAGAGTCGCTCAAGATTCGATAACTATGCAATACATCTTGAAGATCAAATTAGTGACATCGCATGTGATACTAAGAAACCATTTCTTAAATCACATCAATTACTCTGGCCAGAGATTTATCACACTAATATCTCCTCAGATCGCATAGGATATCCACACTCGCAAGTATGTGGTGAATCCTCGACAACAATGCATTGACTCCTATATGTGTCGTAACTGTACCCAATCTCGACACCTGATGACCCCCTCAGAGTCGGTAAACGAGTCAAAGCACAGTACTAGCATATAGAGTCTCCATGATGTTTCGAGTCGTAAGGACTAATGGTGTACAACCAAAACCGCGGACTTTATCCACTCGATAAGTGATAACCACTTGGAAAGTCCGGATAGGGTAGTTCGACTATTCATCATATGAATATCATTTGCATGCTTCGAACATCTCCATGTTCCCTACCAATGAAACGTGGTACTCCGCATTGCAAATGCTAGTCTCAAACTCGAGCGATCCTTATCCTTATTATCGGACGGCTCAATCGACTAGGAACGGTTTTAGAATATACAGTGACTATAAGATGTATTTCATGATAGGCATCTCCATGTTCTACCACATCTTACATACACTATAGTATATTCAAGGTCTTTATCAAAACAACAATAGTATATCACAATATAACAATATGAAGTAATATAAAGTCATTGCCATAAAAGTGTAAATAATATTAAACAAAAGATTGTTTATACAAAGAGTCAACAAAGCCCATAGCCACACAGTTGGCTCACTGGGCACCCACTCTTACAATCTCCCACTTGCCCTATAGCCAACTAGTCATACTACGTAGACCCATTGCTTCGCGATGTTTGTCAAACAATGGTCCTGGCAAAGGCTTAGTAAGTGGATCAGCGATATTGTCTGCAGAGGCCACTCGTTCGACACTGATGTCTCCTCTTTCCACAATCTCCCGGATTATGTGGTATTTCCTCAGTATGTGTTTGGATCTTTGATGAGACCTTGGTTCCTTTGCTTGAGCAACGGCACCCGTGTTGTCGCAGTACACCGGGACTGGACCAACAAATTCAGGAATGACGCCCAACTCTTGGACGAAATTCCTCATCCAAACGGCCTCTTTAGCAGCAGCTGATGCTGCAATGTATTCAGCCTCAGTGGTGGAATCCGCTGTGGTGTCCTGCTTGGAACTCTTCCAAGAGACAGCACCGCCATTGAGCATGAACACAAATCCAGAGGTTGACTTCGAGTCATCCACATCACTTTGGAAGCTAGAGTCGGTATAGCCTTCCAGTTTGAGTTCTCGTCCTCCATAAACCATGAACATATTCTTAGTCCTTCGCAAGTACTTAAGAATGTCCTTCACGGCTTTCCAATGCATCTGACCAGGATTAGACTGATATTTGCTCGTGACACTCAGAGCAAATGCTACATCCGGTCTGGTAGATATCATCCCATACATGATACTACCTATAGCTGACGCATATGGTACATGTGTCATATTCTCTATCTCTGCATCAGTCTTGGGACACATAGACTTGGATAGAGAAACTCCATGACACATGGGTAGATGTCCTCTCTTGGACCCATCCATTGAAAACCGTTTCAATATGGTATCGATGTAGGTTGATTGAGTGAGTCCTATCATTCTCTTAGATCTATCCCTATAGATCTGTATCCCAAGAATGTAGGATGCCTCACCCAAATCCTTCATCGAAAATCTACCTGATAACCATATCTTTGTTGACTGCAACATCCCTACATCATTCCCAATGAGTAGGATGTCATCAACATAAAGTACTAAGAATGTCACCGCATCCTTAACTACTTTCTTGTACACGCAAGGTTCCTCCGGGTTCTTGATGAAACCAAAATCTTTAATTGTTTCATCAAATTTCTGGTTCCAACTTCTTGATGCTTGTTTTAGACCATAAATTGATCTCTGAAGCTTGCATACCTTATGCTCGCTTCCCATGGATGTGAACCCTTCAGGCTGCTTCATATAGATTTCTTCCTTAATGTCTCCATTAAGAAAAGCAGTCTTCACATCCATCTGCCATATCTCATAGTCATACCATGCAGCTATGGCAATAAGGATTCTTATGGACTTGAACATAGCAACTGGTGAAAAGGTTTCATCATAGTCAACTCCTTGCCTTTGAGTATAACCTTTCGCCACCAATCGCGCCTTGTAGGTCAATACCTTACCATCAGGCCCAAGCTTTCTCTTGTAGATCCATTTACATCCTATTGGAACAATTCCATCAGGAGGATCTACTAAAGACCAAACTTGGTTAGTATGTATCGAATCCAATTCAGACTGCATAGCTTCAAGCCATAAATTCGAATCCGCATCAGAAATTGCTTCCTTGAAGTTTCTTGGATCACATCCAATATCGGGTTCATCTTGATCCCCTTCAAGAAGAAGACCATATCGAACTGGAGGTCCAGAAGTCCTCTCGGATCTTCTAGGTGCAGGCGTGTCCAGCAATGGTTCCTGAGGTGTAGGATCGTTATTTTGTATTTCGGGTTCTTCTCGAACTTCTTCGAGTTCCATCATCTCGCCTTTCTTATCCAATAAGAACTCCTTCTCCAAGAAGGTGGCATTCCGTGAAACAAACACCTTTGTTTCAGCAGGATAATAGAAATAATATCCGATTGAATTCTTCGGATACCCTACAAAATAACACAAGCTGGATCGACTATCCAACTTGTCTCCCACTGTCTGCTTCACGTAAGCAGGACATCCCCAAATCCTTAAGTACGAATACATAGGAGCTTTGCCATTCCATAACTCGTATGGTGTTTTGTCCACTGCTTTAGTGTGGACGTTGTTTAACAACAATACCGTCGTTTCAAGCGCATAGCCCCAAAACGAAGGTGGAAGCTCAGTGAAGCTCATCATAGATCGAACCATGTCCAACAAAGTTCGATTACGACGCTCCGATACACCATTAAGCTGTGGTGTCATAGGAGGAGTCCACTGAGAGAGAATCCCATTCTCTTTTAGATAGTCCAAAAACTCGGTACTCAAGTATTCTCCACCTCGATCCGATCAAAGTGCTTTAATACTTTTACCTAGCTTGTTTTCTACTTCAGCCTTGAATTCTTTGAACTTTTCAAATGCTTCAGACTTATATTTCATCAAATACAAATACCCATACCTTGAATAATCATCAGTAAAGGTAATGAAGTAGGTGTGGCCATGTTGAGTCCCTACTCTAAATGGACCACAAACATCTGTATGGATCAAATCCAACAGATTTTGACTACGCTCAGGCTTCCCCTTAAAAGGAGATTTAGTCATTTTTCCTTTTAGGCAGGATTCACAAGTAGGTAGAGAGTTAATATCAGACATATCAAACATGCCCTCGCCCACTAGCTTGTTCATCCTCCTTGAGGAAATATGACCTAGTCTAGCGTGCCATAGGTTTGCCGGGTTTTGACTATCGATTTTCCTTTTGTTTGTTGTCGCCGGTTTGTCAATACAATTCACTGGAACGTCTTTTAGTTTTAAATTGTATAGATCATTTTCAAGTTGTCCATTTCCAATTAAACATTCATTCTTGTAAATACTGCAAATCCCATTCACAAAATTACAAGAATAACCATCTCTATCAAGCATAGAAATAGAAATAATGTTTTTAATTAAATCTGGCACAAATAAAACATCTCTCAACAATAATTTAAAACCGTTCTGCAATATCAAACAAACATCTCCAATGGCCGTAGCTTCAACTCTGGAACCATTCCCGAGCCTCAGCTGGGTCTCACCCATTCTAAGCCTGCGACTTCTTGTCATCACCTGCAAATCATTGCAAATGTGAGAACCACATCCGGTATCCAATACCCAAGAAGTTGTATTAAGTGACATGTTTATTTCAATATAGAACATACCCTTTGCAGTTCCTAACTGCTCAAGATACTCCTTGCAGTTGCGCTTCCAATGACCCGGCTTCTTGCAGTAATGGCAAACATCCTTGGATTTTCCATTGTTTGAAACCTTTGTCTTTTGCTTCTTCTCGGGTTCCACTTTCTTGGGTGGGGCAGAACGTTTCTTGCCCTTTATACTTGGCCCCTTCTTAGCAGAAGATGAGGAGCCCACCAAGAAAGCTGGCTTATCCTTCTTAAGTGTGGATTCATATGTAACGAGCATATTGACCATCTCTTCAAGGGTGGCCTCTATCTTGTTCATATTAAAATTTATCACGAATCCATCAAATGAAGAAGGAAGAGACAGAAGCAACAAGTCCACATTGAGTTCATGCTCCAACACCAATTCAAGGGTCGCTAACTTCTGTATGAGCCAAATCATTCGTACCCCATGATCACGGACCGAGGTCCCTTCACGCATGCGGCACGTCATCAACTCCTTAACAGTAGAGAACCTTTCAGCCCTCGACTGAGCCCCAAAAAGCTCCTTGAGTTGCGCGTGAATGTCAGCAGCATTCACCGTATCCTCAAATCGCCTCTGGAGTTCATCAGACATCGAGGCTTGCATATAGCATTTGGTCTTGATGTCATGGTCCCACCATGCATCAAGCTTGGCCAATTCCTCCGGACTTACATCAGCTGGTGCTTCCTTCGGAGGTGCTTTCTCTAACACGTAGAGCATTTTCTCCGAAGTTAAGACAATCTTCAACTTCCGGAACCATTCCGTATAGTTGGCGCCAGTCAGCTTGTTTTGTTCGAGGATCGAGAATAAAGGATTTCGCGAATTCATTGTATGAAATACTGAAAAGAAAAACAGACATATATCAATGATTGTTTAACAATTTACTAAGACATAAAATAGGCGAATTTAATTTTATGAATCTCACTCCCACTATTTTAACGATTTCACCACCCTCTAGTGAAAACGGGAAACTTTTTCCTTAGTGAGAACATGGAGTCCAATTGACAAACTTATGGTCCCGAATAATATCAGCCAACCATAATTCTCAAAAGGTAGAGCCCAATTGCTTCCAAAGCAACCCCCATGTGTTTACCTCATGTCCAATAAGGGCCCAATAATATGACGCCGTTTAAAGTGACATGTCAAGATGACCCATCAATATTAAGTTGTGATGGACGGTCGCCATGTGGATCCCCCAATAATATGAGCCGATCCCATGGGAGTTCCACCCAACTTACAACATTTGTCGATCCAATGTACAGCTTTCCGACGGACGGGCCCCCCAATAATATGAGCCGGACCGTATCCGCGGGTAGCATCACATACATTGACCGTTGATGGAAGGTAGGAACATTTAAACAATATTTAAATTTCCTTTATTTATCTTGATATAAATTTTAAATCATATTTAAAATGAGGGATTTTTAATTATAAAAATATTTGTCTCATCATAATTAATTTATTGCATGCATTGCCGGATTCACGCAATTTATGTTCTAAACATGCATACAATCATAATATCACATATTATATAGGATGATCGATTCCATTTCTAATTGACCCGTGGTTGCCAATCACGGGTCTTAGTCCAATCCTAGGTAATATGCAGTATGCAAATGCAATCCTATTACATATGCTTCCAATTTACATTTCTTCAGTCTTCATTGTCTGCTGGGCCCACCATCTTCAAATCTTGATCTCCCACTAAATCTAATGTATTTACAATAAATAACAATGACAAGTAGGGGATACATTTTAGGGGGTGAGAACGGGCTATAAACCAAGCCCACTTTTATTACATATGACATTCATATCGGGCCATAAACCAGGCCCATTAATAAAACCAACAACAATAAAGACAAAATGTAAATTCCTAACATACACCTACAAAATTGGTCATGGCAATCGATCATCCTTATCCAATAACATTTAATTCAAAATTAATTTATTGGATAACATGCTGTGGCAATTCAAATTTAAACAAGATAAAATCATATCTTATATATAAAATCTCATTTCACATATAAAATCATATTTTATCTCCATATCAAATAAAATCATATTTTATCTACAAAATCCAATTTTATAGATAAAATCATATTTTACTTAATATATCATAAGATCATATCTTATCATCAATTGTACCAAAATAATTGATTTCAAAATTCAATTTACGGATAAAATATTAAAATTTTCCAAAAATTCAAATTTATTCAAAATCAATTTTAAAATTTACGGACTCGAACAATTCGATCCGAAATCTCGTGAACCAATCAAAAACAATTTTCGACCGGACCAAAAATAAAATTTTAACATATTAAAATTAATTTTAATAAAAAAATTAAATTTTTCCCGCGGGCCGCCCGGGACACTCCCGGGTTGGCCCGCACCCGGGGCGCGGGCCGGGGGCAGCCCGGCTGCCCCCTTAGGGCAGCAACACTTGCTGCCCTGGCGGCGCCTGGCGCCGCCTTTGGGCGGCGCCTTGCGCCGCCCTGGGCAGCGCCGAGCGCTGCCCTGCGCAGCGCCCAGGGCGCTGCCCTGCGCAGCGCCCAGCGCTGCGCTGGGCAGCGCCGTGCGCCGCCCTAGGCGGCGCCGTGCGCCGCCCCTGGGGGCAGCGACTATCGCTGCCCCCTCCGGGCAGCGATCCAATCGCTGCCCGGGTTTTGCCCCGAAAAAAAAAAATTTTTTATTAAAAATATTTATTTTGTTTCAAAAACCGAGACTCAAAAATTTTGTACAATTGATTAATTCAATCGATTGATCTGAGCAACCTGGCTCTGATACCACTGTTGGAAAACTGGCGAGTTCCCAGACCAATTACGATTGATACCCGGTGCAGCGGAAGTTTAAAAATTTTCTCATGGAACGATTCCATGGTGTGGGTATCAACCATACATCGATTGAATTACGTGTGTGTAAAATTTAAATAACAGTTAAATAAATTTTACCTCAAATCTCGCAACGAGATTACTGGACACCAACAGAACAATTCTGCTCTTGTTGTCTCTCCCTGGAACCGATGAACGCCTTCAATCAGGTCCACGAACAGAGGTTTAATCCCTCTGATAGATTGCACTAGAAAATCTATCAGAAGTTTTCTGCGAAGAGAATACACGAATCTGATTCGTTATTCCTTACTGCGATTCAAAATCACAGACCGGAATTTTCTCGGGCAGAGGGAGGGAGGGGCGGCCGAAATATGTTTGAGAGAGGGTTAGGGTTTTCGAAAAATCTGTCTCAAAAAATTATGACCTGTTGTGTTCAATTTCTGTATTGAAATAACTTATTTATAATGCAGGCCACTAACACCTTAGGGCCCATTAATCATAAGCTAGGGCCCGACAAGCAAAGCCCACTCGTTCAGAAATTAAATATAAAATTCATCGTGACTCCGATTGATGAAACGATTTCACCAATGTGCACAGAAACCATTTCTGCACATTTTAAAGTCAAAATAAATTTTCCTGAATCCGAATTCAGTGGTTTCCAAAAATGTCCATGCCTATGTCATTTTAGGAAACCCTACTCCCTTACTCTTATTTAAGAAGTCCAACTTCTTAGTTCATTAAATTTAACTCTTTAAATTTAACTATCTCAACGGGGATTAAAACTCCATTACACTGTGTGACCCTCAATGGTTCAGGGATACAGCTAGCCGTGGGCTCACAACTCCTTGTGACTCGGAACAACACTTTCCGACTTGCCCAACGAATCATGGTAAAGCGCCTAGCAACATCGCCCCATGATTCCCTAGGTATCACTGATAGTGCCTACAAGAACCAGTAGATTTTGGTTAGCGTACAGTACGGTCCCTTCATCCAAATATCCCGATCGAATCAACAACCATTGGTATATCGAGAGTCGCTCAAGATTCGATAACTATGCAATACATCTTGAAGATCAAATTAGTGACATCGCATGTGATACTAAGAAACCATTTCTTAAATCACATCAATTACTCTGGCCAGAGATTTATCACACTAATATCTCCTCAGATCGCATAGGATATCCACACTCGCAAGTATGTGGTGAATCCTCGACAACAATGCATTGACTCCTATATGTGTCGTAACTGTACCCAATCTCGACACCTGATGACCCCCTCAGAGTCGGTAAACGAGTCAAAGCACAGTACTAGCATATAGAGTCTCCATGATGTTTCGAGTCGTAAGGACTAATGGTGTACAACCAAAACCGCGGACTTTATCCACTCGATAAGTGATAACCACTTGGAAAGTCCGGATAGGGTAGTTCGACTATTCATCATATGAATATCCATTTGCATGCTTCGAACATCTCCATGTTCCCTACCAATGAAACGTGGTACTCCGCATTGCAAATGCTAGTCTCAAACTCGAGCGATCCTTATCCTTATTATCGGACGGCTCAATCGACTAGGAACGGTTTTAGAATATACAGTGACTATAAGATGTATTTCATGATAGGCATCTCCATGTTCTACCACATCTTACATACACTATAGTATATTCAAGGTCTTTATCAAAACAACAATAGTATATCACAATATAACAATATGAAGTAATATAAAGTCATTGCCATAAAAGTGTAAATAATATTAAACAAAAGATTGTTTATACAAAGAGTCAACAAAGCCCATAGCCACACAGTTGGCTCACTGGGCACCCACTCTTACACTACTTATCTCACTTCTCTAAACTTTGAAGTCATTATATATGTAAATCAGATGCTAGGCTAAACAACCACCTAGGCCATACATATACAATCCCTTAAATCGTCTATTCGAACGTTTCCGTTTATTTCGAAATCAAAGAACAAGTCTTACAAGATGAATGCAATATATATCATTCAAATCACATTCATTAACATCAAGACTTATTCAACAACTCAAAGGAAAGCACATAAGAGCAATTAAGCAAACAAGTATGTGATTTAGGGGAACTCGATACAAACCATCTCGATTTGTAATCCCAATCAAATAGTAGTCCACTTTTACCTTTCAAATGTGATGTGTAGGATGTCTTCTAACTTGTCAAAGTCTGTACAACATCAACCACCAAACCTATCTCAAACTCTGCTCAAGTTTCAACCCAAATGTCAAAGCAAAACGCTACCAACCTTGTGCTTTCTTCTTTCGGTTTCAAAGTCAAGATTCTGGAGTTGAAATGCCCTGTTTATGCACTGAAATCATAGCATAACAAGAAAGGAATCATCAGCTAATAATTCAGCAACTTCTTAGTCCAAGAACAATAGCAAATCACTTCAAATCATGAGTTCGACGGCATATCGGTATAACTCGGCGATTCCGAACACATCTATAACATTTCTAACATGCATATCAGCTGTTGAAGCTTCGAAACCAATATATCAGCAGGTATATAGATCAAATCATAGCTGGGAAATCATAAGAACATGATACAATAATCAATCCTCAACCCAACTTCAATATTACAAAAGATAGAAGCTCATCAACAACAATTCCATACACAAATCTGATGTCTGTCAATTTTGAATTCCAAACCCTGATGAACTAAGAGAAAACTTACATCAAATCGAAGATTTTATTGCAAGGATTCCAGAACATCTTTCGAAATCAAAAACGGATACCCGTAACTCAAGATATGTGAATTGGAAGATGAAGATTGAACTTGGAAATTCTTTTGCTCTCACTCGGTTCCTTCCTTTACCTTTCCGATAGAAATCTGATGGAATACACGTGAATACGTTTAAAAATCACAAGTGTCCAAGCTATTTGCATTTTAGCCCCTCAACTATTCAAAAATTGCAATTTGGTCCTCAGCTTCTCATTTCATTCAATTTCAATCCTAAATAATTTAAGAATATTAGAATTTAAATCAAAACTCCAAATATTATCAAATTAAATATTCTCGAATTAAAATTAAATAATTTTGGGCGTTACAAAAGAAATTTTGGAGCTTTGTATTGCCGAGATCGAGTGTTTCCAAGGAGTGTTGAAGACACTGAAAGAGCACACGAGTGAAGAGTGTTCTAAAAGTGGATGACTGGGTTCTTTTCCCTCGGCAGATTGTGGAAGCATCCAATTGGTTTTGGTTCTAGTTTTAACTAGTGTTTAGGATGTTTTATTGTTTTCTCAATATGTTGAGAAAAATATATTTTCGTATGCAATCACTAGTTGTTTTTGTAAACTGATTTATTTTACTAGTGATTTTTTTGCCATGAGGCATCGCACAAGTATTTATTACTTGTGCATAAATATCTGAGTAATTTATTTTTTGTCAGTTTTAATTATTCCGCTGCATAAGTGTTTTTTGAAGTATTGTCAGCACTGCAAATAACACTACCTTTGAAATTTTATATCTGGTATTTCTATAATTGAGACGTCAAATCCTTTCAATAACGAACTAATTAACCAATAATCATATGACAAAAGAACTCAAAAGATGGTGACAATATAGTAAGAACAACTTTTTATATATATATATATATATATATATATATATATATATATGTCTGACTATTGATGCTCAGGGGAAGAAGAAGATAAAGTGGATGAAGAAAATCATGAGCTGATGATATTAACACAAGTCTATAGTAGGCTACTGAACATTTCTTGATCCACAGAATGATTTATATTATAAGATATTGGCTTGATTTCTTTCATGCATCAACCAAAGGAACGATCATAACAGTGTTACAAACACCTAAATTAAGAGATTAATGTACGGGAAAATATAATCTAATGTAAACTAGACCTCTTTATGAAGAAATGGAAGTAATCATTTAATTCCCTCACTAGGTTCCAGCTGCAGATAAATCTCCGTAAGAGTGCAGGCCATCAAAAGTGAGCAGTGGAGTGGAGTACCCACGACAAGCCTGAGCAACAAGATAAACAATCAGACCGGGAAGAATGTGTTGTGGTATCTACAATGTCATGTAAAAAAAACTGAGAATCTACCCAAGGTCCACAGCTATTTCAATTGGGAATCCCAATCGAACGGTCACAGCATCTCTATAATCTGTGATCCTGAAGCAATCAAAATAAGATACAACAAAAGCAACCAATTAGTATCTGAAGTGTGTTTTCTTCTAAGATTACTGACTTAAACTTGAATATCATTACAGTTACACCTAAAATATCTAAGATCAATAACTCATATTTCCTAACAGAACAATGCGATTAAATCCTTACAATGAGTTTGGACAAAATCTGGTCACACACTACATACGTACTTACATTGAGTTTAATCCATAGATTAAAGCACTGCATCTTTTCTCCATGTTCATTGAAGAAGGAGGTGGGAGGGAGACGAAGCACTGTTCGAAGGTGGTGAAGAAGAGGTTTCGCTCATGATGGATGGGCTCAGCTGATTTTTCTGGGGATCGCGCTAATTCTAATGGCTTGATGGTTGGAGTTTTTATTTTCATGGGATGTCAGGTCATTTAAATGGACCGTTTTTCTTTTTCTTTTGTTTTTAATTGGATAGACTCACACGGTATTAATAAAAATAAATTATATTATATAATGCAATTTCATGTTTAATTAGGATCTGATTTTTAATCTAAATTAATAAATATTATTTGTTCGTGAATGAGTGGCGTGTTTATATTCCTTAAGCTTATTGTTTCCTTTGCTTGAAGTGTTTTAAGTTTTTTTTTTAAAATAATTATAACTTAATAATAATATTACATGGTCTCATAGACCTTTATTTATTTATATCTGAGATTGTCGATTTTTAATGGTTTACATGGTCTCCCTTTCTCAACTCATTATACTTCACTGCAATTACTTCCAAAAAAGCTATTTCCAAACATATTAGCACTTCTGCTTGCACCTTTGGTAATCTTCAATCAATGAAACTTGTGCCGATCAATGGAATTCATCGTGTTCATAGTTTACAACCAAGCTCGAATTAGAATTTTAAATACAGTTGAATCAAATTAAAAACATTCATTTTCCAAGTTTACAACCAAGCTTTGAGCTAGCTTAATGATACATTAAAACTTCTAATAAATACAAATCTCTGTAAAATCCTCAAGATAAACATAATCATGACTACATGTGAATAAACTTGAAACAATACTAGAAATTAGTTAAATAACTTGATGAATTAATCCTCGACACTGCTGGCCTTTCTCCTTTGTTTGATCGTCATCCTAAACATCTTCCAGCACCTTCGCGTTCTCATGCCCTTCTCATCGTGGTGGGTACCTGATAAAACATAGGCAGACAGAATATGCCGTGAGATACAATCAACTGTCGAAATGTAAAACAAAAGTCATAGCTGCAGGCACACATACATACCTGTATAGAAACTTGTACAATCGGAAACGAGATGAATGAGTCTTGTTACCTACACGATAAAAATTCTTTCTGATACAGAAGCAAAGTGGGATTTTAAAATTTCGAGCAAATTGCAGGATCATGCTGACCCATGGATCAAATCTTAATAAGAAAAAAACCAACATGTCCTAGTACTAATGCATGCAGCTTTCTCAATAATTGGGCACCACGTCTCTGAACTCTAACCTCAAGTCATAGCGAGGCCAAGTCCTTGCACCTCGACACAAGTCAGAGAGCAATTCCTTAGATGTGGTGCAACACCTTAACCATGAAACCCCAACCTTAATGTTCACTGTCAAGCATCAAGGCACCTATTATGCTTGCATCAAGTGTTGGGACAGTGGATCCAAGTTTTCATTTATAACTTAATGACAACTTGTTTTTGCATAAAAACTTGTGAAAACAAGCCGGATAATGAAATGTTTTCGCATATTTAGGCTCTAACCTCTGATTGTCTGCTTTCTAATAAACAAATGTCCTCAGTTTTAATTTAAAGCCTGGGTATAATCAGAGCATATTCATCAAACTATATATTAAGCCTCAATTTGTTTTCAAGTAACCCATGTCAGAACACAGATTTCACATAGCATCATGGTGACAACACCCATTCAACCCAAAATGCAACGCCAAATTGAATTGGAACTTCAGCCTGTGTCCGACCTAATACTCAAGGTCAAAATCAGTAACCAAGACTAGTCAATACTGACCCTTAGGAACAATCTAACACTCAGAAAATCGTTGCAACAAACCAAGTCATCCATCGAATAGTTGTCAAAATCTGTGAGACTTTGGTTTCCAAAGCTTTGGTAAAGCGCTTAATTTGAAGACTGAGAATCATCTTTTGCCTTACATAATCGTTTTGTCTAGAAGGCCCTGAAGTTCTTCATTAATGGAAGTCTACATTACATACATTACGAGTACGAACACAAAAATATCAACACGTCCCTTGTTCAAACTAAGTTATGACATGTTATTTATATCTTGCATCTGTTTACCAGAAATGCCTCACAATACGTAGGCATCAAAACTATTGCAACAAAAGCAAACCTCCTCAATCGTGTATACAGAAATTATGACATGGCTCACACAATGCTGTAAAAGAGAAGCTAGGAGAACTTACCGGACGAAGAGAGAACACCATTCAGAATAACCGGGCAGCACGAGGAAGGGTACATTTTGTATTGACCACCAACAATTTCCCGGTCGGGTATTAAATGAAAGAACGTTTTAACCTGCTTGGTATTCGGATTATAGTTGAGTACTAGGCGAGGTGTTCCTACAAATATTACTTCTGACTTGGGATGAAAACCGTAAACTTTGATCTCTCCCCTGTTGTGTCGAAGGGGCATCAACTTACGGCGTGGGAGTTGTGACACCATCTCATCGATGCTCACTCTGTGCAGGAGAATCCAGTGAGCACCGTGTTCTAACCGCCAGAGTAGTATTTTAGACTGGTCACTGTTGGAATAAACCACATACCCTCTGGATGTCCCAAGTGATCCACAATCATCAAATTTTTCTTTATCTGGCAACCCAATAGCCCGATAAGTAATATATGTTTTGTTTGTGAAATGGAGATTAATGCCAAGTAGATACTTGGCCAGAGATATCACGTACAAAATCCCATTCACATAAACAGAATGATCGATCCAATTGAACCCAATAAGCATGTGGTCAAGAACTAGAACATGGGTGGTCCAATTCCCTGAGTCGAATGTGAATATGTCCAGCTTTAAAGAATGCGAGAGTGAGATATCGGCTGTCCTTCGAAGAACCTTAAAGGAAACCGGAGAATCACTGGGATCAAATGCCAAAGAGGCAACATCATCATATATGTGATGGGTGTTGATCGGAAGTTCAATGTACTCACAAGTGGTTGGATTGCAGACAATATACTCGGTGGGATTTGAGCCTGATCGGACCAAAAGAAAAAGTCCGTTGCAGTAACTTTGAATGTCTGCTGGCGTGTGATCAAAAGGCAGAAATGCTCTATAGGATTTCATAAGTCCTAACATTTCAGGTCGATATCGAGGGTGGAACTCACCGGAATACTCTTCTGCGTGAAAAAAATCAAGAAAAAGCCGGCCCTTCTAAGGATTTTATGGGTATAGAGGAAGCCACAAAAAGTGGCAGAACGGGAAAGGGAAGATATCACAGGAGTGCAAGCATAGGAAATCAAGAAGTACCAAGATTTTGAGACGCACTTAAGTCTCATAAGAGCCTTGCTATGCAACCGACACAAAATCTCAACTTTCAGATCTTCCGGAAGCTCGCCCAGTCGAAACCCCCAAAAGGCGAGATCTTTTCGTCTGAACACATTTTCTCTGGTTCCAATTTCCAAGTATTAATCGCAAATTCTCAGGCTTGATCGAATATAGAAGCTGCATTAGACTCCAAAGTTGTTAACGCACTGGCGGAGAAATTAGGTTCTTTCTGACGTTATAAATTAATTCCAATCTCACGAATTGATCGCAAGCTCCCTCTCGGAGATCAAATATTAAAGCTGGATTAGACATGGAGGCGAAGGGGAAGAAATTAGGGTTCTTGCATAAAATTGCTAGAGATTGTGTATATGTTATTGTTATAAAAACATTTATAGTTTCCTCAAAAAAAAAAAACTAAACATTTTTAGTGTTATAAAGTAGAAAGAAAATATTTTAGGGAAAATAAGTTTTTTGATCCATTAATTTTTTCATGTTTTGGTTTTAAACTATTAACTTTTTTGATGTGGGTTTTGGTACACTAACTTTGCAGTTTCAGTGTTTTTTGGTCCAACTGCATACGTGTCAACTTTTGATTGGTCTAAAATATTGACATGAACCAATCAGAAGCTGACAAATATGTAGTTGGACCAAAAAATACTGAAAATGCAAAATTAGTGTATCAAAACTCATATCGGAAAAGTTAATGGACCAAAACCTAAAGTGGATAACGTTAGTGGACTAAAAAAACTTATTTTTCCAATATTTAATTATGTTTTTTAAACAAAGTTTTGTAAAATATTTTTAAAAATACTTTTTTTAAGGAAAAAATGCTTTTCAATATAGAATTAAAAAAATAATGAAAAATAAATACATTGTTTTTTAATTATAAAATTTTTTTTATAGAACAGTTGTCTGAATATCATTTATTTTTAAAATAAATTTTGAAATATTCTATAAAATTAAAATAAATTAAAAAAGCACAATTTATAAAATATTTTATAAATAACTGTCCGAAAAAAGGCTTACTTTTTATTATGAAAATATAATTTTTCATCAAAACATAATATATTTTGTTTGTTATGTTAAAAAAAAAGGGTTGACTCCGAAGGGAACCCCATCCCACATAAGTCAGAGGCCCATTGGCTCATGCGGGGGTTAAATCGAGTGATGTGCACGAGTGGCAGGGACCAGAGAGAGGAAACAACATGGTCTAACCCCCAGAGCATACCCCCAAATATTTCAATGAGGAATATGCTCCACACGAGGATCGAACCCGCAACGCTGGGAAATTTCTTTCCACGTCACCTCAGGTCTTACCAACTCGCCTATGCCTCTGTGGGCATTTTGTTTGTTATGTTATTACAAAATATTGTGTAGTATTTATTGATTCGAATTAAAAACGCTACACTATAACGAAAACGTATCATGTACAAAGTTCAATGATGAAAAACAAAAGAACCGCTAACGACTGTGTAGGCCTTCCCTATGACACAAATCACAATCTTTTTTTTTGGTTGGAGCTCCCTTCTTCTTTTTAAAAAAATCCACTTCCATAATCTTTTTTGATCTCGATATTTCAAAGGAATAATAAATTATTTTTATGTTCTATGTATTTTTTTCACTGCAAAAACTATCTGTAGTACCTAAGATTTCACAATTTAAATTCTATGCCTAAAATTCTTTTTTTAATAATTATTATGATTTTAATTGCTTGGAATTAATTGCTTAAATTTCCTTTAAATTTTAAGTGCTCAAATATTTTAAGTTCTTTATTATTGAAATTTTTGAGACAGTGACTTTTGGTTCCGGCGTTTGACGATGATGGATTTTGGCGGTAAATTCCAAGATTTTGATATTTTAAAAGTTTAGTAGGGAGATAGGAGGAAATTAGATGAGAGTTCAAAAGATAGTAATTTTCAGGTATCAGAAATCATTTTCTTAGTATTGCAATATTGGACTTATTTTTTAACTTTTTCAAATTAGAGTTTTCATAAACCCACATTAGTAAAACCTAATTTATTATTTTTAATTTGGTGTTTTTAAACTTAGGAATTTTATTAGTGTAATTTAGTAGGCAAAAGTTGTACTTTAAAGTTGTACTTTTAAAAGCACACACACCAACTTTTACATGCTTACACCTATATATATACACACTTATACACCTCACACACACTTTTTAAACACAAAATAAAACATTTAGCAAACCCTAGCCACCCAAACACCCCACAATTCGATCCCCTCTCATTCTCTCTTTCCCTCATTCATTTTCCCCTCCATCGGCCGAACCCTCTTCTCCAGCTCCAGCCGCCGCCGCCGCCGCCGCCGCCCTCCACCACCATTTCCGACGCCGTGAAGCCACCTAGGGAGGTTGTTCTTGAAGTTAGTCAAGTGTTTCCAGCCCTTCCCTCTCTCATTTTCGAATTTATTGGGTAGAAAAGATCAAGACAAGTAACTTTTTCTTGGGCTCTCAATCAAGTTATCTATGTTCTTGTGCCTATTGTTTCATTTGAAATTTTCGAAATGCTTAGAATTCCAGCATGTTAGGTTCGACTTTTTCATACTTTTCAGCATAATGATATGTTATTTTCAAAAAGTGAGGTATGCATTAAGTTTAAGGAGTTAAATGGTGATTGTGATTGGAAAATTGAGGTGTTTTGATAGCATATGGGGATTTCGAAAAATTTTAGTAGCTCATGCCCTATAAGTTTCGAATTTTGCATGATGTTAGGGATGGGATTGAAGTATATAAGTGTATTTTATTGTTTGGCAATTGGTCTTGATTGTTTATTCATGAATTTGAGGCTTTTGATGCATAATCTTGTTATTTTTGAATTGTGGAGTTGAGTTGTGGTAAGGGGCTGCCAAGGTGCTTATGCTAAGTCCTAAGAGATGGTTTTGAGTGTGTTTGGTGGTTTGGAAGTAGGTGGGGGCAAGAGAGTAGGGCTTGGTGGTGTTTTCTCCAAATAGAAGTGTGAAAGGATGAGGTTGGCATTGGGCAGGGCAGTCTGAGTCTGGGGCAGGGGAGGCGTCATATGAGGTTTGGGCGTGGTTAGAGCTGGTCCTAGGTCAAGTTCATGATGTTGTGGTCGCGTCGGTATAAAATGGGATCGTTTCGGGTAAGATTTCAACAAGTTATGGATTTTTGAAGTTAAGGTGTCGGTGCAGAATTTTGAGGGCAAAAGTGGGCTGTCCGGATTTGGTTTTTGTTCAGGTTGCATAGGCTGTTAAATGAGGTTGAAATCAGGTCATATGGTTAGTTTGTAGTATTTGGAGAGTGTCGGTTCGAGCGGTGTCGAATTTGGCTAAGGGATGATAGAGTTAAGAGGGTTTCGGTGTGTTTGCTCGGATTGTTGCCTCGAATATGAGAATTTGAGTTAAGGATGGGTTAGAGCCTAGGGGAAAGCCACTTACTCACCTAATACCCATGTTTATGTGTTGAGTATTCATTTATATAAATGCATACATGTTTCTTTAAGCCTTGGCCTTGGGTCAAGCAAAAAGGTTACAAAGAAAGTCTCTTCCATGCATGCTAAGTATTTTAATGTCGAGTCAAAGGAGGAAAAGAAAAGAAAAATTTTTTTTGAACGAAGTGACTTGATTGTGATGGGACAGGGTATTGATGGGTGGGGGATGCCCCACTCACTTGCCATAGACGGGTAGATCGAGATCGGGAGACATCCCTACCAAAATAGACGGGTAGTGTGAGATCGGGAGAAATCTCGGGATCCCTACCAAATGATAGATAAAGGGGTAAGTCGCGTCGGGAGGAATCTTGGCGTCTTGTCGGCATAGTGCACTGCAGTCATTGATCGATCAAAACAGAGGGTCACAATTCAAGGATCTAAGTTTACAGTTTCAGTATTAGTTTGACTCGTCTTATTGCATTCAGTTTTCAATCATGCGTGAGTTTCAGTTATGTTAAGAAAGTTCTAGAGTTTCATAGTGTGAGTTGGCGTGCGTTCATTGACTACCTTTTGTCTCATCCTTTAGTAGCATGCGCATTTTTTCTGCTTATGTTTCAAGCATACTATGTATAGTATTTTGAGTATTACTGCAGTTATTTTAAATCCTTGTTATTACACTGCTTATATTTGCTGGGTCATTAGACTCACTATGCTTGTTTGATTGCCAGGTGAGGAGGAGTTCGTAGGGACCGAGGGGCAGGGTTCTTGAGGGGAGGTCTCTGGCGGAGCGAGGCCCTACGACCGTTGTTATTTCATGTTTCCGCATTAGTTTGTGATTGTAATAAAGAGTTTAAACTTATGTACTTTGGTAATAGTCAGGATGTGTTTTCCCTGTGCTTAAATTTCTAGGTCTTCGCTATTTTTCGCAACCGTGTGGGGTTGCTTTTACTTTTTAAGTCATGATTATCGCAGTGGTTATATTTTTTCCGCATTTATTGTTTTTTGTTAGATTTTTTGTCTGTGACAGAGAGGTTTTGCTTACTTTCAAACAAGTCATGACAAATTTTTTAAAAAAATCCGTATTTTCTTTATTATTTATTTAAGTATAGAGGTTAGGGTCGTTTCACTATCACTAGTTATTTTATTGAGAAATATCATGGATATATAATATACGTTTGATTGAGCATAAAATATTAGTGCTCGAAGGATCAGATCCGTCATTGCAGGACTTGCAAATATAAAGACAATTTTGAGTTAAAGGAAAATCTTGGGGTGTTCATCTTCATACGCAGATTTAAGTACACGTAAACCAAAGCAACTCACATTTTTTAAGGACTATCGGGGAAGTAACGTTTAACAGCACCCAATATGCTTCCTATCTTTCCTGCTGCTAAATCATCTTTCAGCTGCATTGATGCATAACGAACTAATTAACCAATAATCATATGACAAAAGAACTCAAAAGATGGTGATAATATAGTCAGAACAAATTAAACTATATATATATATAAAAATTTTCAGCTGCCCAACCAATGATGTCCAACTCGTTCCCGACAACTAAAACCCGGTAGTGGGTTTTAGTGATACGATTTTTTTTTAAAAAAAACAACTAAAACCCGGTAGTGGGTTTTAGTGGTCGGAGACGAGTTGGGCAGCTGAAAATTACTATATATATATATATATATATATACATATGTCTGACTATTGATGCTCAGGGGAAGAAAAAGATAAAGTGGATGAAGAAAATCATGAGCTGATTTCATTAACACAAGTCTATAGTAGGCTACTGAACATTTCTTGATCCACAAAATGATTTATATTATAAGATATTGGCTTGATTTATTTCATGCATCAACCAAAGGAACGATCATAACAGTGTTACAAACACCTAAATTAAGAGAGTAATGTACGGGAAAAGATAATCTAATGTGTAAACTAGACCTCTTTATGAATAAATGGAAGTAATCCATCAATTCCCTCACTAGGTTCCAGCTGCAGATCAATCTCCGTAGAAGTGCAGGCCACCAAAAGTGAGCAGTGGAGTGGAGTACCCACGACAAGCCTAAGCAACAAGATAAACAATCAAACTGGGAAGAATGTGTTGTGGTCTCTACAATGTCATGTAAAAAAACTGAGAATCTACCCAAGGTCCACAGCTATTTCAATTGGAAATCCCAATCGAACGGTCACAGCATCTCTATAATCTGTGATCCTAAAACAATCAAAATAAGATACAACAAAAGCAACCAATTAGTATCTGAAGTGTGTTTTCTTCTAAGATTACTGACTTAAACTTGAATATCATTACAGTTACACCTAAAATATCTAAGATCAATAACTCATATTTTGTAGTAGCCCGTACCCAGAATTAGTGGTTAGCTATTAATTAATCTACTTAATCATGATTAAGGAGACTTCTATTGGATTAACGGAGTCCGGAGTTAGGCCCAGAATGATCAGAAATGGTCCGGAGGGTCAGGCAGAACGGATGCAACGTTTAAGGGAACAGAAGCAACGTTCGTGCCATCATAAAAACGTCACTGCTTACGCACTTGATGGGACATCATGCAGAACGGAAGCAACGTTCGGGAACAAAAGCAACGTTCGTCGGAGGAACGAACGCAACGTTCCTAGATCTTTGGCAACGTTCCCTGACATGGACACATGTTCGATTTGCATGAAATTAGATTGACGTGTGGAAAGGACAGGTGGAGAACATTCACAACGTTCCTAGATCGTTCGCAACGTTCGTGGTCTATAAATAGGGGTTCCGAGAGCCATTTTTTCACACCGAAATCACATCTTCTCTCTCGATTCCTTAGAATTCTAACTCAGATCTAGGGAATTCTAGGCGTCCCATAGGGAATCCGAAAGTGGCATAGCGATCCAGGCATCGTAGCGGAGCTGTGGCCTAGTTTTGAGGCGATCGACAGCAAAGGGCTAACGACGGACGGAGGTATAGCTTTTGCTTCTTAAAAATATTTAGTAGTATGCAATAGCCTAGTTAAGGCTTTTAGAGAACTTTAATGATAGTAGTATCATTTGGCAGTGTAGTGCGGACTGTAGGCGTGGACTAGAGCCGGTTAGAGCTTGTCTAGTATTTGAGGTACGAAAGTACTGTTCGAGATATCCTGACTGAGTATGCATTTATTATGTGACTGCATGATTTATATGTCATTGATTTATGCTGCATTCATTTGCATATTGAGATATCCCTTCGAGATGTATATTAGTAGGGTTGTACCCTATCCTGTTAGTGGATGGACTTCCATCGATTTGGGTCCGGCGTATCCACTAGTATTTTGGTATGGGAGCCACCTCCTGCGGCGACGGCACAACGTGCTACATACCAGGGCCCGGTCTGTCTATGTTATCTGATCTTTGACCTCGAGTTATAGGGAGTTCACTTTGCATGCATGTATACTCATACTCTCGTGCTGAGCGTTTTATACTCACATCTCGTACTCTGTGTTTTTGGACACCCTATTCCATGGGGCAGGTTTGCGATTGGATGAGGCGGGTGGTTCCAAGAGAGGCTAGACAGTGGTTGGCCAGCTGGAGCTTCGTCTAGGTTTTATTTCTATTGTTATTAGGTTGATACAGCTTTCGATTTGGTTGTATAATCTATTTGGATTATTACAGATTCCTTGTCTTGGGATTGTAGTATTTGTAATGTTTCCGCAGTTTATTCTGATATCCTGTTTATTAAGTTAATTGCATGCCTAAGTTCTGTTTAGTAGGTGATCCGAGTAAGGGTCACTACATTTATGGTATCAGAGCATGCATAGTATTCTTGGGAATTTAGATTCTGCATAAAATAACCGCGAGATAATTTGTGTAGATGACAGATCGTGACGATCAGAGCAGCCATGACAGTTTAGGTGTGTTGGAAAACGGTGTTCAGATCAATCAGAATTGATACCCGGTGCAGCGGAAGTTTTAAATTTTATATGGAACGATTCCATATCATGAGTATCAAAACTTTACGATTAAATTGTGCGTGTAAAAATTAAATAACAATTAAATTTTTACCTTGAAATCTCAAAACGAGATTATGGACACCAACAGATTAAACTGCTCTTGTTGTATATCCCAAGAACTGATGAACGAACAATTCTTCAATCAGGTCCACGAACAGAAGTTTAATCCCTCTGATAGACTGCACTAGAAAGTCTATCAGAAGTTTCTGCGAAGAGATAGAACAGATATGATCTGCTAATTCAGACTGCAAATTCGAAATTCGCAGACTGAAAATTCTCTAAGACAGAGAGAGGGGGCGGCCGAAATTCCTAGACTAGAGGCTAGGGTTTTTGAAAATTTGAGTGTAAGTTGTATGTAATTTCTGTACTGCAATAACTTATTTATAATGTGGGCTGCTAGCAGCTTAGGGCCCATTAGTCATAAGTTCAAGCCTGACAAGAAAAGCCCGCATGTTCAGAAATTAATATAAAATTCATCGTGACTCAGATTGATAAACCAATTTCACCAATGTGCACAGAAACCATTTCTGCATCTTTTAAAGTCAAGATAAATTTTCTGAATCCGAATTCAGTGGTTTCCAAAAATGTCCATCACTATGTCATTTTAGGAAATCTTACTCCCTCTACTCTTAAATAAGAATTCCCACTTCTTTATTCACTAAATTTAACTTTTTAAATTTAATTATCTCAACGGGGATTAAAAATCCATTACTTGTGTGACCCTCAATGGTTCAGGGATACAGCTAGCCGTGGGCTCACAACTCCTTGTGACTCGGAACAACAATTCCGACTTGCCCATCGAATCATGGTAAGAGCGCCTAGCAACATCACCCCATGATTCCCTAGGTATCACTGATAGTGCCTGCAAGAACCAATAGATTTTGGTTAGCGTACAGTACGGTCCCTTCATCCATATATCCCGATCGAATCAACAACTATTGGTAAATCGAGAGTCGTTCGAGATTCGATAACTATGCAATGCATCTTGAAGATCAAATAGTGACATCGCATGTGCTACTAAGAAACCATTTCTTAAAAAACATCATGTACTCTGGCCAGAGATTCGTCACACTAATATCTCCTCAGATTTCATAGGATATCCACACTAGCAAGTATGTGGTGAATCCTTGACAACAAAGCATCGACTCCTATATGTGTCGTAACTGTACCCAATCCCGATACCTGATGACCCCAATAGAGTCGATAAACGAGTCAAAGTACAGTACTAGCATATAGAGTCTCAATTATGTTTCAAGTAGTAAGGACTAATGGTGTACAACCAAAACCGCGGACTTTATCCACTAGATAAGTGATAACCACTTGGAAAGTCCGGATAGGGTAGTTCGATCATTCATCGTATGAATATCCATTTGCATGCTTTGAACATCTCTATGTTCCATACCAATGAAACGTGGTACTCGGCATCGCAAATGCTAGTCTCAATCTTGAGCGATCCTTATCCTTATTAACGGACGGCTCAATCGACTAGGAACTGTTTAGAATATACAGTGACTATAAATGTGTATCATGATAGCCATCCCCATGTGCCATCACATCTTACATACACTATAGTATATTCAAGGTCTTTATCTAAACATCTTATAGTATGTCACAACATAATAATATGATAAAAGATAAAGTAAATGCCATTATAAAAGTGTAAATTATATTAAACAAAAGATTGTTTATACATAGAGTCATAAAAGCCCTTAGCCACAAGTTGGCTCACCGGGCACCCACTCTTTCAATCTCCCACTTGCCCTAAAGCCAACTAGTCATACTACGTAGTTCCATTGCTTCGCGATGTTTGTCAAATAATGGTCCTGGCAAGGGCTTAGTAAGTGGATCAGCGATATTGTCTGCAGAGGTCACTCTCTCGACAGTGATGTCTCCCCTTTCCATGATCTCCCGGATGATGTGGTATTTCCTCAGTACGTGTTTGGATCTTTGATGAGACTTTGGTTCCTTTGCCTGAGCAACAGCACCCGTGTTGTCACAGTACACCGGGACTGGACCAACAGCTTCAGAAATGACGCCCAACTCTTGGACGAAATATCTCATCCAAACGGCCTCTTTAGCAGCAGCTAATGCCGCAATGTATTCTGCCTCAGTGGTGGAATCCGCTGTGGTTTCCTGTTTGGAAATCTTCCAAGAGACAGCACCACCATTGAGCATGAACACAAATCCAGAGGTTGACTTCGAGCCATCCACGTTACTTTGGAATCTAGAGTCGGTGTAGCCTTCCAATCTCAATTCTCTTCCTCCATATACAATGAACATATTCTTAGTCCTTCGTAAGTACTTAAGAATGTCCTTCACGGCTTTCCAATGCATTTGGCCGGGATTGGCTTGATATCTGCTCGTGATACTCAGAGCAAATGCTACATCCAGTCTGGTAGATATCATCCCATACATGATACTACCTATGGCTGACGCATATGGTACATGTGTCATTTTCTCTATCTCTTCATCAGTCTTGGGACACATGGACTTGGATAGAGAAACTCCATGACACATAGGTAGATTCCTCTCTTGGACCTATCCATTGAAAACCTTTTCAATATGGTTTCGATGTAAGTTGATTGAGTGAGTCCTATCATTCTTTTAGATCTATCTCTATAGATCTGAATTCCTAGAATATAGGATGCCTCACCTAAATCCTTCATCGAAAATCTACTTGATAACCATATCTTTGTTGACTGCAACATCCCTACATCATTCCCAATGAGTAAGATGTCATCAACATAAAGTACTAAGAATGTCACAGCATCCTTAACTACTTTCTTGTACACGCACGGTTCCTCCGGGTTCTTGATGAAACCAAAATCCTTTATTGTTTCATCAAATTTCTGGTTCCAACTTCTTGATGCTTGTTTGAGACCATAGATTGATCTCTGAAGCTTGCATACCTTATGCTCGCTTCGCATGGATGTGTATCCCTCAGGCTGTGTCATATAGATCTCTTCTTTAATGTTTTCATTAAAAAATGCAGTCTTCACATTCATTTGCCATATCTCATAGTCATACCAAGCAGCTATGGCAATAAGGATTCTTATGGACTTGAACATTGCAACTGGTGAAAAGGTTTCATCATAGTCAACTCCTTGTCTTTGAGTATATCCTTTCGCCACCAATCGTGCCTTGTAGGTCAATACCTTACCATCAGGCCCAAGCTTTCTTTTGTAGATCCATTTACACTCTATTGGAACAATTCCATCTGGAGGATCTACTAAAGACCAAACTTGGTTTGTATGCATCGAATCTATTTCCGACTGCATAGCTTCAAGCCATAAATTTGAATCCGCATCAGAAATTGCTTCCTTGAAGTTTCTTGGATCACATCCAACGTCGGGTTCATCTTGATCCCCTTCAAGAAGAAGATCGAATAGGAGGTCTAGAAGTCCTCTCGGATCTTCTAGGTATAGGCGTGTCCTTTGAAGATTCTTGAGGTATGGGATCATTATTTTGTATTTCGGGTTCTTCTCGAATTTTTTCGAGTTCCATCATATCGCCTTTCTTATCCAATAAGAACTTCTTCTCCAAGAAGGTGGCATTCCTTGAAACAAACACTTTTGTTTCAGTAGGATGATAGAAATAATATCCGATTGAATTCTTCGGATACCCTACAAAATAACATAAGGTGGATCGACTATCCAACTTATCTCCCTCTGTCTGCTTCACGTAAGCAGGACATCCCCAAATCCTCAAGTACGAATACTTAGGAGCTTTGCCATTCCATAAATCGTATGATGTTTTGTTCACTGCTTTAGTATGAAAGTTGTTCAACAACAATACCGCCGTTTCAAGAGCATAGCCCCAAAACAAAGGTGGGAGCTCAGTGAAGCTCATCATGAATCGAACCATGTCCAACAAAGTTCGATTACGACGCTCCGATACACCATTCAGCTGAGGTGTCATAGGAGGAGTCCACTGAGAGAGAATCTCATTCTCTTTTAGATAGCTCAAAAACTCGGTACTCAAGTATTCTCCACCTCGATCTGATCGAAGTGCTTTAATCCTCTTACCTAGTTTGTTTTCTAATTCAGCCTTGAATTCTTTGAACTTTTCAAATGATTCAGACTTATATTTCATCAAATATAAGTACCCATACCTAGAATAATCATCAGTAAAGGTAATGAAGTAGGTGTGACCAAATTTTGTACCAATACTAAATGGTCCGCAAACATCCGTATGGATCAAATCTAATAGATTTTGACTACGCTCAGGTTTTCCTTTGAAAGGAGATTTAGTCATTTTTCCTTTCAAGTAGGTAGAGAGTTAATATCAGACATATCAAACATGCCCTCTCCCACTAGCTTGTTCATCCTCCTTGATGAAATATGACCTAGCCTAGCATGCCAAAGGTTTGCCGGGTTTTGACTATCGATTTTCCTTTTGTTCGTTGTTACCGGTTTATCAACATAATTTATTGGAACGTCTTTTAATTTTAAGTTATATAGATCGTTTTCAAGTTGTCCATTTCCAATCAAACATTAATTCTTGTAAATATTGCAAATCTCATTCACAAAATTGCAAGAAAAACCATCTCTATCAAGCATAGAAACAGAAATAATGTTTTTAATCAAGTCTGGAACAATTAAAACATCTCTCAAAAGTAACTTAAAATCGTTCTGCAAAATTAAATAAATGTCTCCCACAGCTTTGGCTTCAACTCTAGAACCATTTCCGAGGCTCAGCTGGGTCTCACCCATTCTAAGCTTGCGACTTCTTGTCATCACCTACAAATCATTGCAAATGTGAGATCCACATCCGGTATCCAATACCCAAGAAGTAGTATTAAGTGAAACATTTATTTCAATATAAAACATACCCTTCGCAGTTCGCAACTGCTCTAGATATTCCTTGCAGTTACGTTTCCAATGACCGGGTTTCTTGCAGTGATGGAAAACATCCTTGGACTTTTCCATGTTTGAAGCCTTTGTCTTGTTCTTCTTCTCGGGTCCGGTTTTCTTGGATGGGGCAGAACGTTTCTTACCCTTTGTACTTGGCCCCTTCTTAGCAGAAGAAGAGGAGCCCACCAAGAGAACCGGTTTATTCTTCTTTAAAGTGGCTTCATAAGTTACAAGCATATTGACCATCTCTTCAAGGGAGGCCTCTATCTTGTTCATATTGAAATTCACCACAAAACCGTCAAACGATGAAGGAAGAGAGAGAAGTAATAAGTCCACATTGAGTTCATGCTCCAATACCAAATCAAGCGTTACCAACTTCTGAAAGAGCCAAATCACGCGTACCCCATGATCACGGACCGAAGTCCCTTCACGCATGCGACATGTCATTAACTCTTTTACAGTAGCGAACCTTTCAGCTCTCGATTGAGCCCCAAAAAGTTCCTTAAGTTGTACGTGAATGTCAGCAGCATTCACGGTATCCTCAAATCGCCTCTGGAGTTCATCAGACATCGAAGCTTGCATATAGCATTTGGCCTTGATATCATGGTCCCACCATTTATCAAGTTTGGCCAACTCTTCCGAACTTATATCAGCTGGTGCTTCCTTCGGAGGAGATTTTTCTAAAACATAGAACATCTTCTCCGAGGTCAAGACAATCTTCAACTTACAAAACCATTCCGTATAGTTTGCGCCAGTCAGTTTATTTTGTTCGAGAATAGAGAATAGTAGATTGCGCGATCATCTTAATGAAATACTGAAAAGAAACAGACAATAATCAGTGACTGTTTAATTAATTTATTAAGACATAAAATAGGCGAAACTTATTTTATGAATCTCACTCCCACTATTTTAACGATTTCACTACCCTCTAGTGAAAACGAGAAACATTTTCTTTAGTGGGAACATGGAGTCCAATTGACAAACTATAGTCCCGAATAATATCAGCCAACCATAATTTTCAAAAGGTAGAACCCAATTGCTTCCAAAGCAACCTCCATGTTTTTACCTCATGTCCAATAAGGGCCCAATAATATGACGTCGTTTATTGTGACATGTCAAGATGACCCATCAATATCAAGTTGTGATGGATGGTCGCCATGTGGATCCCCAATAATATGAGCCAATCCCATGGGAGTTCCATCCAACTTACAACATGTGTCGATCCAATGTACAGCTTTTCGACGAACGGGCCCCCCCAATAATATGAGCCGGACCGTATCCGCGGGTAGCATCTCATACATTGATCGTTGATGGAAGGTAGGAACATTTAAACAATATTTAAATTTCCTTTATTTATCTTGATATCAATTTTAAATCATATTTAAAATGAGGGATTTTAATTTTGAAAATTTGTCTCATCATTTAAAATTTGTATGCTTGCGGGATTCATACAATTTAGTCTAAACATGCATACAATGATAATATCATATATTATATTTTAGGATGATCGATTCCATTACTAATCGACCCGTGGTTGCCAATCACGAGTCTAAGTCCAATCCTAGGTGATATGCAAGTATGCAATGCAATCCTATTACATTGTGCTTCCAATTTACATTTCTTCAGTCTTTATTGTGTTCTGGGCCCACCTTCGTCTTCAAATCTTCATCTCCCACTAAGTATAATGTATTTATAATAAATAACTATGACAAGTAAGGGATACATTTTAAGGGTGGGAACGGGCCATGAACCAGGCCCACTTTTATTACATATGACAATTTATATTGGGCCATAAACCAGGCCCATTAATAAATCCAACAACAATAAAAACAAATGTAAATTCCCTAACATACACCTACAAAATTGGTCATGGTAATCGATCATCTTTATCCAATAATATTTAATTCAAAATTAATTTATTGGATAACATGCAATGACAATTAAATTAAAAAGGATAAAATCATATTCCATATATAAAATCTTATTTTACATACAAAATCATATTTTACCTCTTTATCAAATAAAATCATATTTTACATATAAAATCCAATTTTATACATAAAATCATATTTTACTCAATATTTCCATAAGATCATATCTTATCATCAAATGTACCAAAAATAATTAATTTCATAAAATATGATTTAACGGATAAAATCTATAAATTTTCCAAAAATTCAAATTTATCCAAAAATCAATTTTAAAATTTTCGGACTCGAACAATTCGATCCGACGCCTCGTGGACCAATCAAAAACAATTTTTGATCGGACCAAAAATTGAATTTTAACATATTAAAATTTTTAATTAAAAATAAAAATTAATTTTCCCGGGCCGCCCGGGACGATCCCGGGCAGCCCGCGCCCCAAAAGGTGCTCGGGCCGGGCAGCGACGATCGCTGCCCTGGGCAGCGATCAAATCGCTGCCTTGGGCAGCGATCCAATCGCTGCCCTTGGGCAGCGACGTTCGCTGCCCCGGGTTTGCCCATTAATTTTAAATTTTTAATATCCTTTTGTTTCAAAAACCAAGGCTTAAAATTTTTTTGTACAATCGATTAATTTAATCGCTTGATCTGAGCGACTTGGCTCTAATACCACTGTTGGAAAACGGTGTTCAGATCAATCAGAATTGATACCCGGTGCAGTGGAAGTTTTAAATTTTATATGGAACGATTCCATATCATGGGTATCAAAACTTTACGATTAAATTGTGCGTGTAAAAATTAAATAACAATTAAATTTTTACCTTGAAATCTCGAAACGAGATTATGGACACCAACAGATTAAACTGCTCTTGTTGTATATCCCAGGAACTGATGAACGAACAATTCTTCAATCAGGTCCACGAACAGAAGTTTAATCCCTCTGATAGACTGCACTAGAAAGTCTATCAGAAGTTTCTACGAAGAGATAGAAAAGATATGATCTACTAATTCAGACTGCAAATTCGAAATTCGCAGACTGAAAATTCTCTAAGACAGAGAGAGGGGGGGGCGGCCGAAATTCCTAGACTGGAGGCTAGGGTTTTCGAAAATTTGAGTGTAAGTTGTATGTAATTTCTGTACTGCAATAACTTATTTATAATGTGGGCTGCTAACAGCTTAGGGCCCATTAGTCATAAGTTCAAGCCTGACAAGCAAAGCCCGCATGTTCAGAAATTAATATAAAATTCATCGTGACTCAGATTGATAAAACAATTTCACCAATGTGCACAGAAACCATTTCTGCATCTTTTAAAGTAAAGATAAATTTTCTGAATCCGAATTCAGTGGTTTCCAAAAATGTCCATCACTATGTCATTTTAGGAAATCTTACTCCCTCTACTCTTAAATAAGAAGTCCCATTTCTTTATTCACTAAATTTAACTCTTTAAATTTAATTATCTCAACGGAGATTAAAAATCCATTACTTGTGTGACCCTCAATGGTTCAGGGATACAGCTAGCCGTGGGCTCACAACTCCTTGTGACTCGGAACAACAATTTCCGACTTGCCCATTGAATCATAGTAAGAGCGCCTAGAAACATCGCCCCATGATTCCCTAGGTATCACTGATAGTGCCTGCAAGAACTAATAGATTTTGGTTAGCGTACAGTACGGTCCCTTCATCCATATATCCGATCGAATCAACAACTATTGGTAAATCGAGAGTCGTTCGAGATTCGATAACTATGCAATGCATCTTGAAGATCAAATATTGACATCGCATGTGCTACTAAGAAATCATTTCTTAAAACACATCATGTACTCTGGCCAGAGATTCGTCACACTAATATCTCCTCAGATTGCATAGGATATCCACACTAGCAAGTATGTGGTGAATCCTTGACAACAAAGCATCGACTCCTATATGTGTCGTAACTGTACCCAATCCTGACACCTGATGACCCCAATAGAGTCGGTAAACGAGTCAAAGTACAGTACTAGCATATAGAGTCTCAATTATGTTTCAAGTAGTAAGGACTAATGGTGTACAACCAAAACCGCGGACTTTATCCACTCGATAAGTGATAACCACTTGGAAAGTCCGGATAGGATAGTTCGATCATTCATCGTATGAATATCCATTTGCATGCTTTGAACATCTCTATGTTCCATACCAATGAAACGTGGTACTCGGCATCGCAAATGCTAGTCTCAATCTTAAGCGATCCTTATCCTTATTAACGGACGGCTCAATCGACTAGGAACTGTTTAGAATATACAGTGACTATAAGATGTGTTTCATGATAGCCATCCCCATGTGCCACCACATCTTACATACACTATAGTATATTCAAGGTCTTCATTTAAACATCTTATAGTATGTCACAACATAATAATATGATAAAAGATAAAGTAAATGCCATTATAAAAGTGTAAATTATATTAAACAAAAAATTATTTATACATAGAGTCATAAAAGCCCTTAGCCACAATTTGGCTCACCGGGCACCCACTCTTTCAAGGTGGTCGCTGGGGCGATGCTGATTAAGAGCGTCGTTGTGAGAACCATCATCGTCGCCATGATGATCAGCATTTTAGTGTGTTGCAATGCACACATACAAACAAAGCAACATCCGGATAAACTCCGGTGAGAAACATATTTCCCAGTAAAAGAAACTAACATGCAAATCAAGTTATATATATCAAACTCATGATATAAATAAAAGACAATGCATGATTAAAAATAGGCTTCTCTCAAGAAATCTCTCGTTTTATCGGTTGGGATCCCGAGAAAAAGATATCATAACTAACCACCGACTCTCCCGATCGAGGTGGGGTTACTTATCTTACGTCTCTAGACTTTGAAGCCACTATATATGTAAATCAGACACTAGGCTAACTAAACCACCCAGGCCATACATATATAATCCCTCAAATCGTCTAATCGAACGTTTCCGTTCATTTCAAAATCAAAGAATAAGTCTTGCAAGATGAGTGCAACATATATCATCATAATAACATTCATTAACATCAAAGACTCATTTCATAATTCATAGAATAGCATACAAAAGCAAGTAATCAAATAAGTATGTGATTTAGGGAACTCGATACAAACCATCTCGTGTTATAATCTCATTCAAGTAGTAGTCCACTTTTACCTTCGTATTTCCTCTGTTCTGAATTCTTCAAATCTGAATTGCAATCTCAAAACCTTCACATCAAGCTTTTTTCAATACATTCATTTCAGAATCGAGTCAAAATCATCAACACATCTTCAATCAAATTCATTTCAAACCACAAACGAACTTCCTCGGTTCACAATCCGACCTCTTGAGTTGATTGAGCTCGTAGCACGTCTGAAATTTAAAGATTACCATCTAACAAAATCAGTATACAATCCCAAGATCATTGGCTCAATCGTAGACTATCAATATGGTTTCAAAACATAACCGAGCATCGTAACGATTGACAATCGGGAATCGTTACGATATCGAATTCATTTCTAATTTCAACTCCATTCCAAATCATTAATACATCATTCTAATCCTCATAACAGCAGCTAAGTATATCAAATACAAGCTGAAAATCATAACAAGTTCATTTCATAATCAATCTTCGATTCGGTTTTGATATCGGAATGCATACAAGATCAAGAATACATTCATAACTTCAACAGCAATCTCTGCCATAATTCTTTTTTCAAACCCTGCTAAGATCACAAAATAATTACATCAAATCGAAGGCCTCGTTGCAAGGATTCCAGAACACTTTTCGGAATCAAAATCGGACGAGCGGATCAAAAGTTACGGCGTTTTGAACAATCAAATTTCAAAGAAAATGAAAGAGCTCGACATGCTCTGTTCTGAATATGAAAATCCCATCTAATAACACGTATCACTTTCTGCTAAGTTTTATAAAAATCGGATATGTATTGTATAATTGCAATTTAGTCCCTGAAACCTCATAAATTGCAATTCAGTCCTCGGCCTTCGTTTTAATTCAATTTCAATCCAAAATAATTTAAGAATATTAGAATTAAAATCTAAACTCTAAATATTATCAAATTAAATTTACTCGGATTAAAATTAAATAAATTTGAATTAATCAAATAATCCCGGTCTTTTGCATTTTAGCCCTTCAACTTCAATATTTGCAAATCAGTCCCTTATCGAGTTGTATCTTCAAAATTAATCTTTTTTTATTCCCGAAACATGGAATTTAATCTTGAATTTCATAAATATTCAAATCGAATATTTATTCTTTTAATTTAAGAATTCTCGGAATTTAATTCTCAAAATCCGTAAATTCTCAAATTAAATATTTTCGGCTCAAAAATTAAATCTATCATGTCCATAACTTCTCAAATCAATATTAGCCCATAATATGAAATTTAATTCTCAAATCCCATAATTAATAATTTAATATTTTCGGGCCTTACAATAGCACACACCACACTTATATCTGATGCACACATATCTTGAATTTTATGTTAAAAAAAATTCTTTCAATAATTTAATGTATACAAAATAGAAAAAAACTGAATCTCCCAGACCACTGCCCGAGCGGAGCACCACATGACTCTGCTCTTGTTCACAGTGTCACGCCCCGATACTTGGGTTAATTGACACCGACTTTGTTATCAAACAATATTTATTCGAAAACAACAAGCCTCAGATTTTACAATTCGTAATCAGTCTATTGTATTCGGAAATAAGAAATTAAATTGTCTTTACAAACTGATTTAATAACGAAAGTCTAAATGCAGAATTTAAATGGATACATAGTTTAACGCAGCAGATAGAATATAGTAAATATAAATTACAAGAATAAGTCTTCTTCTTCACCAGCCACAGGACTGAATTTTCTCATCTTCATCTAGTTTATTCGTTCTTATAATCTGAGATGGTGTTTGTTGGGTGACTGATATGGTCATCATTCTGTAAATGGGGAATCATCCTAGCTTTTAAAATTGTTTTAATAGAATTCTCATATACATATACATATTAGAACAAGAATTCATGTACCCAGCAGAAATGACGGGAATCCGTTTTTATACATATGCACTAAACAGCTTATGGACTTCGTGACTAACTGATATCAGTATTTATATGATAATCATCTAAAGGGTGAGGTCAGTAATCAGTAATCAGTAATCAGTAATCAGTAATCAGTAATCAGTAATGTTTATAATATGTATCCCTACCATTTAGTACATAATCATTTAGTGCAAAGCAGTATTTAGAAATACAGATTTCGAAATTCAATCTTTGAACACAAGATAAACATGTTGGAGCAGTTTTTAAATCGTAATATCAAGTTAAAACATCAAGCCCACTTACAGTAGATTGCTAATCTGGTTTTGATTGTTCTTGAAATTATTCTGCACTTGCTCAACTGGACTGCTCTATTGACTTCTTTCTTTCTCAACTTCTCTTCACTCACTTGAATTTTTTGTATTTTTTCTCAGAATTTCGTATAACCTTTTATCAGAAATCTGAGTGCTATTTATAGGGAGAAATCTGACTGTTGGACTCATATTTATTGCCCTTAATTTCCATGATTTTGAGTTAATGCTTCAGTTAAAAAATTTGGAACAACAACTGTAGCTCAACTGAATTTTTTCTCAACTGAATTTCTGCTGATTCGACTGATTTTGGTTTGTTGAACTTAGCTCAACTAAAATTCGGCAACTGAATTCGGACCTTGGACCTTGGACCTCAACTGAATTGAGTCTTTACCAATTTCTTCAGATGGGTCATAAGCCCTTGGTTGGAGGTGAGTCTCCGGAGAATGCGGAGAACTGGTTAGACCGTATGGAGACAATTTTTCAGACGTTCCACTGCACCGAGGAACAGAATATGGAGATGCTTGGATATCTTCTAGACAAGCAAGCCCATAAGTGGTGGAGGTTTACTTCTGCACCGTTCATCACGGCGAGAGGGGTTACCACTTGGGCCAAATTTCGTACAGCTTTCCAGAAGCTGTATTTTTCTCCTGCACTCCGTCAGGCAAAGGCAGGTGAGTTACTGAGTCTGCGACAGAGTGCCATGTCTATTGACAAGTACCAGCAGAAGTTCTTTGATCTTCTATCCTATTGCCCCGAGATTGCTGACAGCTCGGAGATGAAGTACAATCTGTTCCTTCAGGGCCTTAATCCTGAGATTCACGATCGAGTGGCGGTCGAAGATGACATGTCCTATGAGGTTTGGTGAGCCGTTGTCACCAGGCGGAGGATAGCATTCGGCGTAACAGGTCTTTCTCTCAGTCCAGACCTGCTAGTTCTTTGGGTCCCCGTGCTCAGTCCTTCAAGAAGTTTGGTTCTACTTCTTCTTCCTCTGGTTCCGCTGGTGTTGTCCGTTTTGGGAAGAAGAAGAAGTGTGATCATTGTGGGAAGAACCATCTGTCAGACAAGTGCCGTAGAGCTTCTGGAGCTTGTTTCCATTGTGGAGAGGTGGGTCATCTCCGGAGAGATTGTCCACTATCTGGGGGAGGCGGTTCTGGTTCTAGATCTGGTTCTCAGGACAATGTTCAGCAGAGATCACAGGGACAGCCTGCTGGGAGTTCTCATTTGAGGCCGCGGACTTCTAGCCAGGTGTTTGCCTTGAGGCATGACCAGGCAGTGGAGGAAAATGAGAAGGTCATCACATGTACATTTCTGTTATATGGTTTACCTGTAAGAGTGGGTGCCCAGTGAGCCAACTGTGTGGCTATGGGCTTTGATGACTCTTTGTATAAACAATCTTTTGTTTAATATTATTTACACTTTTAATGGCAATGACTTTATATTACTTCATATTGTTATATTGTGATATACTATTGTTGTTTTGATAAAGACCTTGAATATACTATAGTGTATGTAAGATGTGGTAGAACATGGAGATGTCTATCATGAAATACATCTTATAGTCACTGTATATTCTAAAACCGTTCCTAGTCGATTGAGCCGTCCGATAATAAGGATAAGGATCGCTCGAGTTTGAGACTAGCATTTGCGATGCGGAGTACCACGTTTCATTGGTAGGGAACATGGAGATGTTCGAAGCATGCAAATGGATATTCATATGATGAATAGTCGAACTACCCTATCCGGACTTTCCAAGTGGTTATCACTTATCGAGTGGATAAAGTCCGCGGTTTTGGTTGTACACCATTAGTCCTTACGACTTGAAACATCATGGAGACTCTATATGCTAGTACTGTGCTTTGACTCGTTTACCGACTCTGAGGGGGTCATCAGGTGTCGAGATTGGGTACTGTTACGACACATATAGGAGTCAATGCATTGTTGTCAAGGATTCACCACATACTTGCGAGTGTGGATATCCTATGCGATCTGAGGAGATATTAGTGTGATAAATCTCTGGCCAGAGTAATTGATGTGATTTAAGAAATGGTTTCTTAGTAGCACATGCGATGTCACTAATTTGATCTTCAAGATGTATTGCATAGCTATCGAATCTTGAGCGACTCTCGATATACCAATGGTTGTTGATTCGATCGGGATATATGGATGAAGGGACCGTACTGTACGCTAACCAAAATCTACTGGTTCTTGTAGGCACTATCAGTGATACCTAGGGAATCATGGGGCGATGTTGCTAGGCGCTTTACCATGATTCGTTGGGCAAGTCGGAAAGTGTTGTTCCGAGTCACAAGGAGTTGTGAGCCCACGGCTAGCTGTATCCCTGAACCATTGAGGGTCACACAGTGTAATGGAGTTTTAATCCCCGTTGAGATAGTTAAATTTAAAGAGTTAAATTTAATGAACTAAGGAGTTGGACTTCTTAAATAAGAGTAAGGGAGTAGGGTTTCCTAAAATGACATAGGGATGGACATTTTTGGAAACCACTGAATTCGGATTCAGGAAAATTTATTTTGACTTTAAAATGTGCAGAAATGGTTTCTGTGCACATTGGTGAAATCGTTTCATCAATCGGAGTCACGATGAATTTTATATTAATTTCTGAACGAGCGGGCTTTGCTTGTCGGGCCCCAGCTTATGATTAATGGGCCCTAAGGTGTTAGTGGCCTGCATTATAAATAAGTTATTTCAGTACAGAAATTACACACAACAGGTCATAATTTTGAGAGCAAATTTCGAAAACCCTAGCCTCTCAAAACCGATCGGCCGTCCCCTCCCTGTTCCTCTGCCCGAGAAAATTCCGGTCTGTGATTTTGAATCGCAGTAAGGAATAACGAATCAGATTCGTATATTCTCTTCGCAGAAAACTTCTGATAGATTTTCTAGTGCAATCTATCAGAGGGATTAAACCTCTGTTCGTGGACCTGATTGAAGGCGTTCATCGGTTCCAGGGAGAGACAACAAGAGCAGATAAAATCTGTTGGTGTCCAGTAATCTCGTTGCGAGATTGGAGGTAAAATTTAATTAACAGTTATTTAAATTTTACACACACATAATTCAATCGTTGTATGGTTGATACCCACACCATGGAATCGTTCCATGAGAAAATTTTTAAACTTCCGCTGCACCGGGTATCAATCGTAATTGGTCTGGGAACTCGCCAGTTTTCCAACAGTGGTATCAGAGCCAGGTTGCTCAGATCAATCGATTGAATTAATCAATTGTACAAAATTTTTGAGTCTCGGTTTTTTGAAACAAAATAAATATTTTTAATAAAAAAAATTTTTTTCGGGGCAAAACCCTGGCAGCGATTGGATCGCTGCCCGGAGGGGGCAGCGATGGTCGCTGCCCCCAGGGGCGGCGCCGGCGGCGCTCGGCGCCGCCAGGGCAGCAATCGTTGCTGCCCTAAGGGGGCAGCCGGGCTGCCCCCGGCCCGCGCCCCGGGTGCGGGCCAACCCGGGAGTGTCCCGGGCGGCCCGCGGGAAAAATTAATTTTTATTAAAAATAATTTTAATATGTTAAAATTTTATTTTTGGTCCGGTCAAAAATTGTTTTTGATTGGTGCACGAGATTTTGGATCGAATTGTTCGAGTCCGTAAATTTTGAAATTGATTTTGGATAAAATTGAATTTTTGGAAAATTTTAATATTTTATCCGTAAATTGAATTTTGAAATCAATTATTTTGGTACAATTGATGATAAGATATGATCTTATGATATATTAAGTAAAATATGATTTTATTTGTAAAATTGGATTTTATAGATAAAATATGATTTTATTTGATATAGAATAAAATATGATTTTATATGTGAAATGAGATTTTATATATAAAATATGATTTTATCTTGTTTAAATTTGAATTGCCAATGCATGTTATCCAATAAATTAATTTTGAATTAAATGTTATTGGATAAGGATGATCGATTGCCATGACCAATTTTGTAGGTGTATGTTAGGAATTTACATTTTGTCTTTATTGTTGTTGGTTTTATTAATGGGCCTGGTTTATGGCCCGATATGAATGTCATATGTAATAAAAGTGGGCTTGGTTTATAGCCCGTTCCCACCCCCTAAAAATGTATCCCCTACTTGTCATTGTTATTTATTGTAAATACATTAGATTTAGTGGGAGATCAAGATTTGAAGATGGTGGGCCCAGCAGACAATGAAGACTGAAGAAATGTAAATTGGAAGCATATGTAATAGGATTGCATTTGCATACTGCATATTACCTAGGATTGGACTAAGACCCGTGATTGGCAACCACGGGTCAATTAGAAATGGAATCGATCATCCTATATAATATGTGATATTATGATTGTATGCATGTTTTGACATAAATTGCGTGAATCCGGCAAGCATGCAATAAATTAAAAATGATGAGACAAATATTTTTATAAATAAAAATCCCTCATTTTAAATATGATTTAAAATTTATATCAAGATAAATAAAGGAAATTTAAATATTATTTAAATGTTCCTACCTTCCATCAACGGTCAATGTATGTGATGCTACCCGCGGATACGGTCCGGCTCATATTATTGGGGGGGGCCGTCCGTCGGAAAGCTGTACATTGGATCGACAAATGTTGTAAGTTGGGTGGAACTTCCATGGGATCGGCTCATATTATTGGGGGATCCACATGGCGACCGTCCATCACAACTTAATATTGATGGGTCATCTTGACATGTCACTTTAAATGGCGTCATATTATTGGGCCCTTATTGGACATGAGGTAAACACATGGGGGTTGCTTAGGAAGCAATTGGGCTCTACCTTTTGAGAATTATGGTTGGCTGATATTATTCGGGACCATAAGTTTGTCAATTGGACTCCATGTTCTCACTAAGGAAAAAGTTTTCCGTTTTCACTAGAGGGTGGTGAAATCGTTAAAATAGTGGGAGTGAGATTCATAAAATTAAATTCGCCTATTTTATGTCTTAGTAAATTGTTAAACAATCATCGATAATTGTCTGTTTTATCTCAGTAATCCACATGTTTCTGTTCTCCAACAAAACAAACTCATTGGCGCAAAACAATACAGAATGATTCCATAAGTTAAGATTGTCCTAAGTTCGTAAAAGATTTTCTAAGTGTTAGAAAGGGCTTCTCCGAAAAACAGCCCCGGCTGATGTAACTGCCGAAAGGTTGGCCGAACTAGAGAAATGGTTGGACCATGATCTCAAGGCCAAATGTTACATGCAAAATTGGACAAGTCTAAACAAGTTTGCCATTACTGCAAGAAGCCCGGTCATTGGAAACGTAACTGCAAGGAATACCTCGAGCAGTTGCGAACTGCAAAGGGTATGTTTTTCATTGAAATAAATGTTTTTCTTAATACTACTTCTTGGGTATTGGATACCAGATGTAGATCTCATGTTTGCAATGAGTTGCAAATGATGACAAGAAGTAATAGGCTAAGGATGGGTGAGACCCAGACAAGGCTCGGGAATGGTTCTAGAGTTAAATCCATAGCTATGGGAAATATCTATTTAATTTTGCAGAACAGTTTTAAGTTACTTTTGATAGATGTTTTATTTGTTCCAGATTTGATTAAAACATTATTTCTGTTTCTATGCTTGATAGAAATGGTTATTCTTGTAATTTTGTGAATGGGATTTGCAATATTTACAAGAATGAATGTTTAATTGGAAATGGACAACTAGAAAACGATCTATACAACTTAAAACTAAAAGACGTTCCAATGAATTATGTTGATAAACCGGCGACAACAAACAAAAGGAAAATCGATAGTCAAAACCCGGCAAACCTTTGGCACGCTAGGCTAGGTCATATTTCCTCAAGGAGGATGAACAAGCTAGTGGGAGAGGGCATGTTTGATATGTCTGATATTAACTCTCTACCTACTTGTGAATCCTGCCTAAAAGGAAAAATGACTAAATCTCCTTTTAAGGGGAAGCCTGAGCGTAGTCAAAATCTGTTGGATTTGATCCATACAGATGTTTGTGGACCATTTAGAGTAGGGACTCAACATGGCCACACCTACTTCATTACCTTTACTGATGATTATTCAAGGTATGGGTATTTATATTTGATGAAATATAAGTCTGAAGCATTTGAAAAGTTCAAAGAATTCAAGGTTGAAGTAGAAAACAAGCTAGGTAAAAGTATTAAAGCACTTCGATCGGATCGAGGTGGAGAATACTTGAGTACCGAGTTTTTGGACTATCTAAAAGAGAATGGGATTCTCTCTCAGTGGACTCCTCCTATGACACCACAGCTTAATGGTGTATCGGAGCGTCGTAATCGAACTTTGTTGGACATGGTTCGATCTATGATGAGCTTCACTGAGCTTCCACCTTCGTTTTGGGGCTATGCGCTTGAAACGGCGGTATTGTTGTTAAACAACGTCCACACTAAAGCAGTGGACAAAACACCATACGAGTTATGGAATGACAAAGCTCCTAAGTATTCGTACTTAAGGATTTGGGGATGTCCTGCTTACGTGAAGCAGACAGTGGGAGACAAGTTGGATAGTCGATCCAGCTTGTGTTATTTTGTAGGGTATCCGAAGAATTCAATCGGATATTATTTCTATTATCCTGCTAAAACAAAGGTGTTTGTTTCACGGAATGCCACCTTCTTGGAGAAGGAGTTCTTATTGGATAAGAAAGGCGAGATGATGGAACTCGAAGAAGTTCGAGAAGAACCCGAAATACAAAATAACGATCCTACACCTCAGGAACCATTGCTGGACACGCCTGCACCTAGAAGATCCGAGAGGACTTCTGGACCTCCAGTTCGATATGGTCTTCTTCTTGAAGGGGATCAAGATGAACCCGACATTGGATGTGATCCAAGAAACTTCAAGGAAGCAATTTCTGATGCGGATTCGAATTTATGGCTTGAAGCTATGCAGTCTGAATTGGATTCGATGCATACTAACCAAGTTTGGTCTTTAGTAGATCCTCCTGATGGAATTGTTCCAATAGGATGTAAATGGATCTACAAGAGAAAGCTTGGGCCTGATGGTAAGGTATTGACCTACAAGGCGCGATTGGTGGCGAAAGGTTATACTCAAAGGCAAGGAGTTGACTATGATGAAACCTTTTCACCAGTCGCAATGTTCAAGTCCATAAGAATCCTGATTGCCATAGCTGCATGGTATGACTATGAGATATGGCAGATGGATGTGAAGACTGCTTTTCTTAATGGAGACATTAAGGAAGAAATCTATATGAAGCAGCCTGAAGGGTTCACATCCATGGGAAGCGAGCATAAGGTATGCAAGCTTCAGAGATCAATTTATGGTCTAAAACAAGCATCAAGAAGTTGGAACCAGAAATTTGATGAAACAATTAAAGATTTTGGTTTCATCAAGAACCCGGAGGAACCTTGCGTGTACAAGAAAGTAGTTAAGGATGCGGTGACATTCTTAGTACTTTATGTTGATGACATCCTACTCATTGGGAATGATGTAGGGATGTTACAGTCAACAAAGATATGGTTATCAGGTAGATTTTCGATGAAGGATTTGGGTGAGACATCCTACATTCTTGGGATACAGATCTATAGAGATAGATCTAAGAGAATGATAGGACTCACACAATCGACCTACATCGATACCATATTGAAACGGTTTTCAATGGATGGGTCCAAGAGAGGACATCTACCCATGTGTCATGGAGTTTCTCTATCCAAGTCTATGTGTCCCAAGACTGATGCAGAGATAGAGAATATGACACATGTACCATATGCGTCAGCTATAGGTAGTATCATGTATGGGATGATATCTACCAGACCGGATGTAGCATTTGCTCTGAGTGTCACGAGCAGATATCAGTCTAATCCTGGTCAGATGCATTGGAAAGCCGTGAAGGACATTCTTAAGTACTTGCGAAGGACTAAGAATATGTTCATGGTTTATGGAGGACGAGAACTCAAACTGGAAGGCTATACCGACTCTAGCTTCCAAAGTGATGTGGATGACTCGAAGTCAACCTCTGGATTTGTGTTCATGCTCAATGGCGGTGCTGTCTCTTGGAAGAGTTCCAAGCAGGACACCACAGCGGATTCCACCACTGAGGCTGAATACATTGCAGCATCAGCTGCTGCTAAAGAGGCTGTTTGGATGAGGAATTTCGTCCAAGAGTTGGGCGTCATTCCTGAATTTGTTGGTCCAGTCCCGGTGTACTGCGACAACACGGGTGCCGTTGCTCAAGCAAAGGAACCAAGGTCTCATCAAAGATCCAAACACGTACTGAGGAAATACCACATAATCCGGGAGATTGTGGAAAGAGGAGACATCATTGTCGAACGAGTGGCCTCTGCAGACAATATCGCTGATCCGCTTACTAAGCCTTTTCCAGGACCATTGTTTGACAAACATCGCGAAGCAATGGGTCTACGTAGTATGACTAGTTGGCTATAGGGCAAGTGGGAGATTGTAAGAGTGGGTGCCCAGTGAGCCAACTGTGTGGCTATGGGCTTTGATGACTCTTTGTATAAACAATCTTTTGTTTAATATTATTTACACTTTTAATGGCAATGACTTTATATTACTTCATATTGTTATATTGTGATATATTATTGTTGTTTTGATAAAGACCTTGAATATACTATAGTGTATGTAAGATGTGGTAGAACATGGAGATGTCTATCATGAAATACATCTTATAGTCACTGTATATTCTAAAACCGTTCCTAGTCGATTGAGCCGTCCGATAATAAGGATAAGGATCGCTCGAGTTTGAGACTAGCATTTGCGATGCGGAGTACCACGTTTCATTGGTAGGGAACATGGAGATGTTCGAAGCATGCAAATGGATATTCATATGATGAATAGTCGAACTACCCTATCCGGACTTTCCAAGTGGTTATCACTTATCGAGTGGATAAAGTCCGCGGTTTTGGTTGTACACCATTAGTCCTTACGACTTGAAACATCATGGAGACTCTATATGCTAGTACTGTGCTTTGACTCGTTTACCGACTCTGAGGGGGTCATCAGGTGTCGAGATTGGGTACTGTTACGACACATATAGGAGTCAATGCATTGTTGTCAAGGATTCACCACATACTTGCGAGTGTGGATATCCTATGCGATCTGAGGAGATATTAGTGTGATAAATCTCTGGCCAGAGTAATTGATGTGATTTAAGAAATGGTTTCTTAGTAGCACATGCGATGTCACTAATTTGATCTTCAAGATGTATTGCATAGCTATCGAATCTTGAGCGACTCTCGATATACCAATGGTTGTTGATTCGATCGAGATATATGGATGAAGGGACCGTACCGTACGCTAACCAAAATCTACTGGTTCTTGTAGGCACTATCAGTGATACCTAGGGAATCATGGGGCGATGTTGCTAGGCGCTTTACCATGATTCGCTGGGCAAGTCGGAAAGTGTTGTTCCGAGTCACAAGGAGTTGTGAGCCCACGGCTAGCTGTATCCCTGAACCATTGAGGGTCACACAGTGTAATGGAGTTTTAATCCCCGTTGAGATAGTTAAATTTAAAGAGTTAAATTTAATGAACTAAGGAGTTGGACTTCTTAAATAAGAGTAAGGGAGTAGGGTTTCCTAAAATGACATAGGGATGGACATTTTTGGAAACCACTGAATTCGGATTCAGGAAAATTTATTTTGACTTTAAAATGTGCAGAAATGGTTTCTGTGCACATTGGTGAAATCGTTTCATCAATCGGAGTCACGATGAATTTTATATTAATTTCTGAACGAGCGGGCTTTGCTTGTCGGGCCCCAGCTTATGATTAATGGGCCCTAAGGTGTTAGTGGCCTGCATTATAAATAAGTTATTTCAGTACAGAAATTACACACAACAGGTCATAATTTTGAGAGCAAATTTCGAAAACCCTAGCCTCTCAAAACCGATCGGCCGTCCCCTCCCTGTTCCTCTGCCCGAGAAAATTCCGGTCTGTGATTTTGAATCGCAGTAAGGAATAACGAATCAGATTCGTATATTCTCTTCGCAGAAAACTTCTGATAGATTTTCTAGTGCAATCTATCAGAGGGATTAAACCTCTGTTCGTGGACCTGATTGAAGGCGTTCATCGGTTCCAGGGAGAGACAACAAGAGCAGATAAAATCTGTTGGTGTCCAGTAATCTCGTTGCGAGATTGGAGGTAAAATTTAATTAACAGTTATTTAAATTTTACACACACATAATTCAATCGTTGTATGGTTGATACCCACACCATGGAATCGTTCCATGAGAAAATTTTTAAACTTCCGCTGCACCGGGTATCAATCGTAATTGGTCTGGGAACTCGCCAGTTTTCCAACATTACCTGCTCTTGTACTCATTGATACTGGTGCATCTCATTCTTTCATTTCTGCACGTTTTGTTAAGAGGCATAAGTTACCTTGCATTGCACTAGACGTAGTAGTATTTGTTTTTACTCCGACGGTTCAGTCTGCTTTGGCCAAGAATCTAGTGATGGGTTGCCCTTTAGAGTTCGAGGGTAACATTCTGTTGGCGAATCTCATGGTCCTTGCGATGGATGATTTCGATTGCATTCTGGGGATAGACATGTTGACTACCTATCGAGCTTCAGTGGACTGCTATCAAAGATTAGTACGCTTTCATCCGGAGGGGAGTGATAGCTGGTTTTTCTATGGTGAGGGAGCGCGACCCCCGATGCCTTTGGTATCAGCTTTGAGAGCCTTTCGAGCTTTAGAGTCTGGCGGGGAAGGCTACCTTATCTATGCAGTTGATTTATCCGCTGAAAGCGTTGGGTTAGAGAGCATTCCAGTCGTGAATGAATTTCCAGATGTATTTCCAGATGAGATTCCTGGTTTTCCTCCTGTTAGGGAAGTCGAGTTTGGCATAGATCTGATTTCGGATACTTCGCCTATTTCTCGAGCACCGTATCGTCTTGCTCCATCAGAGATGCAAGAGTTGAAGAATCAGTTACAGGATCTTTTGGACAAGGGGTACATTCGTCCTAGTGTATCTCATTGGGGAGCTCTTGTTCTCTTCGTGAAGAAGAAGGATGGGTCTATGCGGCTTTGCATTGACTATCGACAGTTGAACCGAGTTACTGTGAATAACAAGTATCATTTGCCTCGTATCGATGATTTGTTCGATCAGTTGCAGGATACTTCAGTCTACTCTAAGATTGAGCTGAGATCTGGTTATCATCAGATGAGAGTCCGAGATCAGGACGTAGCCAAGACAGCATTCCGTACTCGCTATGGGCATTACGAGTTTCTAGTGATGCCATTTGGATTGACAAATGCGCCGGCTATATTTATGGATCTGATGAACCGTGTATTCAGGGAGTACTTGGATAATTTTGTCGTGGTCTTCATTGACGACATTCTGGTGTATTCGTGTAATGCGGATGAACATGTTTCTTACTTGCGAGTGGTACTGCAGACTCTTCGGGATGAGCAATTGTACACCAAGTTGAGTAAGTGCGAATTCTGGATGTATCGCGTGGTCTTTCTTGGCCATATCATATACAGTGAGGGGATTTTTGTTGATTCGAGGAAGATTGAAGATATGCTTAATTGGTCGCGTCCGACGACAGTTGCTGAGATCCGTAGTTTTCTGGGTCTAGCAGGATATTATCATCGTTTCATTCTGAACTTCTCTCAGTTAGCTCGACCATTGACGCAACTTACCCGCAAGGGTGTGGATTTCGAGTGGTCCTCTGAGTGCGAGGAGAATTTTTGTGAGCTTCGATGGCGTTTGACTTCTGCGCCGGTGTTGGCATTACCGTCAGGATCTGGAGGGTATGTGGTGTAACTGATGCTTCTCTTCAGGGGTTAGGTTGTGTTTTGACTCAGAATGGGCATGTGATCGCATACGCTTCTAGACAGCTAAAGCTTCACGAGAACAACTATCCAGTCCATGATTTGGAGTTGGCAGCCATTGTTTTTGCTTTGAAGATCTGGTGTCATTATTTGTATGACGAGAAATTTGAGATCTTCACCGACCACAAGAGTCTCAAGTATTTGTTCACTCAGGCGGAGTTGAACATGAGACAGAGACGTTGGATGGATTTGCTTAAGGACTATGATTGCGAGATTAAGTACCATCCGGAAGCTGCTAATCTCACCGCTGATGCCTTGAGTCGCAAGGTGCGACTATCAGCACTTCAGACCTATTCGATGTCTAGTGCTATCGAGGAGATCGTTCGACTTCATGGAGTGCTTGTGAGCATAGTCAGCGATCGAGACCCCAGGTTTACTTTCAGGTTCTGGGGGAGTGTTCAGCGTGCGATGGGCACTACTCTCAGTTTGAGTACTGCCTATCATCCGGAGACAGATGGTCAGTCAGAGCGCACTATCCGTACTTTGGAGGATATGCTTCGAGCATGCACTATGGACTTTGGTTCAGCTTGACAAGATCATTAGCCTTTGATTGAGTTCGCGTATAACAACAGCTATCATACTAGCATTGATATGGCACCTTTTGAGGCGTTGTACGGGCGACGTTGTCGTACTCCACTCTTCTGGGAAGAAGTGGGGGAGAGACAGGCTGAGGGACCGGAGTTAATCCAGCAGGCAGTAGATATTGATGATCAGATCAAGAAATGGATTAAGACTGCACAGGATCGTCAGGCCAGCTATGCTAACACTAAGCGTAGGCCTTTGCAGTTCGATGTTGGGGAGAAAGTATTTCTGAGAGTGTCACCTTTCCGCAGGATTCTCAGATTTGGCCTTAAGGGCAAGTTATCTCCCAGATTTATCGGTCTGTTTGAGATTTTGGAGAGCGTTGGCGATTTGGCTTATCGTTTGGCCTTGCCACCGTATTTGTCCTGTATTCACAACGTGTTCCACGTATCTCTGTTGCGACGGTATGTGGCAGATCCATCTCATATTCTTCAGCGATTTGATGTTCAAGTGAATAAGGATTTGACCTATGTTGAGAAACCTATTTGTATCCTGGATCATAAGATAAGGTCTTACGGAATAAAGTCATTTCTTTGGTTTTAATTCAGTGGCAGCGTCGAGGCACTGAAAAAGCTACTTGGGAGCTTGAGGACAGGATGCGTGCAGAACATCCTGAGTTATTTTGATTTTACTTCGAGTTGTTTTCAGTTGTAAACTCTGTAAACATTTGACTTGAATAAAAAATGTTTCTTTTGTTGCTTTGCATTCAGTACTTAAGATCTGTTTTTGAGGACGAAATATCTTAAGTGGGGGACAATGTAGTAGTCCGTACACAGAATTAGTTGTTAACGGTTAATTAATCCACTTAATCATGATTAAGGAGACTTCTATTGGATTAGCGGAGTCCGGAGTTAGGCCCAGAATGATCAGAAATGGTCCGGAGGTTCAAGAAGAACGGATACAATGTTCAAGGGAACGGAAACAATGTTCGTGCCATCAGAAAAATGTCACTGCTTACGCACTTGATGGGACATCAGGCAGAACGGAAGCAACGTTCGTCGGAGGAACGGACGCAACGTTCCTAGATCGTTGGCAACGTTCCCTGACTTGGACACATGTTCGATTTGCATGAAATTGGATTGAAGTGTGGCAGGACAGGTGGAGAACGTTCGCAACGTTCCTAGATCGTTCGCAACGTTCGTGGTCTATAAATAGGGGTTCCGAGAGCCATTTTTTCACACCGAAATCACCTCTTCTCTCTCGATTCCTTAGCCTTTTAACTCAGATCTAGGGAATTCTAGGCGTCCCATAGGGAATCCGGAAGTGGCATAGCAATCCAGGCGTCGTAGCGGAGCTGTGGCCTAGTTTTGAGGTGATCGACAAAAAAAGAGCTAACGACGGACGGAGGTATAGCTTTTGCTTCCTAAAAATATTTAGGAGTATACATTAGCCTAGTTAAGGCTTTTAGAGCACTTTAATGATAGTAGTATCATTTGGAAGTGTAGTGCGGACTGTAGGCGTGGACTAGAGCCGGTTAGAGCTTGCCTAGTATTTGAGGTACGAAAGTACTGTTCGAGATATCCTGACTGAGTATGCATGTATTATGTGACTGCATGATTTAAATGTCATTGATTTATGCTGCATACATTTGCATATTGAGCTATCTCCTTCGAGATGTCTATTAGTAGGGTTGTACCCTATCCTGTTAGTGGATGGACTTCCATCGATTTGGGTCCGGCGTATCCACTGGTATTTTGGTATGGGAGCCACCTCCTGCAGCGACGGCACAGCGTGCTACATACTAGGGCCTGGTCTGTCTCTGTTATCTGATATTTGACCTCGAGTTATAGGGAGTTCATTTTGCATGCATGTATACTCATACTGTCGTGCTGAGCATTTTATGCTCACGTCTCGTACTCTGTGTTTCTGGACACCCTATTCCATGGGACATATTTGCGATTGGACGAGGCGGTGGTTCCAAGAGAGGCTAGGCAGTGGTTGGTCAGCTGGAGCTTCGTCTAGGTTTTATTTCTATTGTTATTGGGTTGATACAGCTTTCAAATTTGGTTGTATAATCTATTTGGATTATTACAGATTCCTTGTCTTGAGATTGTAGTATTTGTAATGTTTCCGCAGTTTATTCTGATATCCTGTTTATTAAGTTAATTGCATGCCTAAGTTCTGTTTAGTAGGTGATCCGAGTAAGAGTCACTACATATTTCCTAACAGAACAATGCGATTAAATCCTTACAACGAGTTTGGACAAAATCTGGTCACACACTACATACGTACTTACATTGAGTTTAAGCCATGGATTAAAGCGCTGCATCTTTCCTCCATGTTCATTGAAGAAGGAGAGTGGGAGGGAGACGAAGCACTGTTCGAAGGTGGTGAAGAAGAGGTTTCGCTCATGATGGATGGGCTCAGCTGATTTTTCTGGGGATCGCGCTAAATTTTCAGAATGTTTGTACAAATTCTAATGGGATTCATGGTTGGAGTTTTTATTTTCATGGGTTGTGAGGTCATTTAAATGGGCCGTTTTTATTTTTCTTTTGTTTTTTTAATTGGACATACTCACACAGTATTAATAATAATAAGTTATATTATATAATGCAATTTCATATTTACGCTAATTTATTTAGGATCTGATTTTTAATCTAAATTAATAAGTATTATTTTGTTCGTGAATGAGTGGCATGTTTATATTCCTTAAGCTTATTGTTTCTTTTGCTTGAAGTGTCTTAAGTTTTTTTTTTTTTTTAATAATTATAACTTAATAATAATAATATTACATGGTCTCATAGACCTTTATTTATTTATATTCTGAGATTGTCGATTTTTAATGGTTTGCATGGTCTCCTTTCTCAACTCATTATACTTCGCTGCAAATACTTCCAGAAGCTATTTCAAAACATCTTAGCACTTCTGCTTGCACCTTTGGTAATCCTTTAATCAATGGAATTCATTGTTCATAGTTTACAACCAAGCTCGAATTAGAATTTTAAATACATGTTGAATCAAATTAAAAATCATTCATTTTCCAAGTTTACAACCAAGCTTTGAGCTAGATTAATGATACATTAAAACTTCTAATAAATACACAACTCTGTAAAATCCTCAAGATAAACATAATCATGACTACATGTGAATAAACTTGAAACAATACTAGAAATTAGTTAAATAACTTGATGAATTAATCCTCGACACTGCTGGCCTTTCTCCTTTGTTTGATCGTCATTCAAAACATCTTCTAGCACCTTCGCGTTCTCATGCCCTTCTCATCGTGGTGGGTACCTGATAAAACATAGGCAGACAGAATATGCCATGAGATACAATCAACTGTCGAAATGTAAAACAAAAGTCATAGCTGCAGGCACACATACATACCTGTATAGAAACTTGTACAATCGGAAACGAGATGAATGAGTTTTGTTACCTACACGATAAAAACTCTTTCTGATACAGAAGCAAAGTGGGATTTTAAAATTTCGAGCAAATTGCAGGATCATGCTGACCCATGGATCAAATCTTAATAAGAAAAAACCAACATGTCCTTGTACTAATGCATGCAGCTTTCTCAATAATTGGGCACCACGTCTCTGAACTCTAACCTCAAGTCATAGCGAGGTCAAGTCCTTGCACCTCGACACAAGTCAGAGAGCAATTCCTTAGATGTGGTGCAACACCTTAACCATGAAACCCCAACCTTAATGTTCACTGTCAAGCATCAAGGCACCTATTATGCTTGCATCAAGTGTTGGGACAGTGGATCCAAGTTTTCATTTATAACTTAATGACAACTTGTTTTAGCATAAAAACTTGTGAAAACAAGCCGGATAATGAAATGTTTTCGCATATTTAGGCTCTAACCTATCTGATTGTCTGCTTTCTAATAAACAAATGTCCTCAGTTTTAATTTAAAGCCTGGGTATAATCAGAGCATATTCATCAAACTATATAATAAGCCTCAATTTGTTTTCAAGTAACCCCATGTCAGAACACAGATTTCACATAGCATCATGGTGACAACACCCATTCAACCCAAAATGCAACGCCAAATTGAATTGGAACTTCAGCCTGTGTCCGACCTAATACTCAAGGTCAAAATCAGTAACCAAGACTAGTCAATACTGACCCTTAGGAACAATCTAACACTCAGAAAATCGTTGCAACAAACCAAGTCATCTATCGAATAGTTGTCAAAATAGAAGGTATGTTAGTTATCTAAAAGAAGATGTTGGTGATGAGGACTTGAGGAGCAAGTGCTTGGTGAAGATATCTATAACGTTGTCATATTTGGAGGGGATAGGGGGAAGGACTATTTGAAGAAAAGTGTGCCATGGGAATTGGGATTGTTGACAGCAGCAACAGTGAGACTTTGCTTCCAAAGCTTTGGTAAAGGAACTTAATTTGAAGACTGAGAATCATCTTTTGCCTTACATAATCGTTTTGTTTAAAAAGGCCCTGAAGTTCTTCAAATAATGGAAGTCTACGTTACATGTACAAACACAAAAATATCAACACGTCCTTTCAAACTAAGTTATGACATGTTATTTATATCTAGCATCTGTTTACCAGAAATGCCTCACAGTTCGTAGGCTTCAAACTATTGCAACAAAAGCAAACCTCCTCAATCGTGTATACAGAAATTATGACATGAATCACACAATGCTGTAAAAGAGAAGCTAGGAGAACTTACCGGACGAAGAGAGAACACCATTCAGAATAACCGGGCAGCACGAGGAAGGGTACATTTTATATTGACCATTAACAATTTCCCGGTCGGGTACTAAATGAAAGAACGTTTTAACCTGCTTGGTATTCGGATTATAGTTGAGTACTAGGCGAGGTGTTCCTACAAATATTACTTCTGACTTGGGATGAAAACCGTAAACTTTGATCTCTCCCCTGTTGTGTCGAAGGGGCATCAACTTACGGCGTGGGAGTTGTGACACCATCTCATCGATGCTCACTCTGTGCTGGAGAATCCAGTGAGCACCGTGTTCTAACCGCCAGAGTAGTATTTTAGACTGGTCACTGTTGGAATAAACCACATACCCTCTGGATGTCCCAAATGATCCACAATCATCAAATTTTTCTTTATCAGGCAACCCAATAGCCCGATAAGTAATATTTGCTTTGTTTGTGAAATGGAGATTAATGCCTAGTAGATACTTGGCCAGAGATATCACGTACAAAATCCCATTCACATAAACAGAATGATCGATCCAATTGAACCCAAGAAGCATGTGGTCAAGAACTAGAACATGGGTGGTCCAATTCCCTGAGCCGAATGTGAAAACGTCCAGCTTTAAAGGATGGACGAGTGACACATCGGCTGCCCTTCGAAGAACCTTAAAGGAAACCGGATAATCACTGGGATCGAATGCCAAAGAGGTAACATCACTGGGATCGTATATGTGAAGGGGATTGACCGGAAGTTCAATGTACTCACAGGTGGTTGGATTGCAGACAATATACTGGGTGGGATTTGAGCCTGCGTGGGCCAAAAGAAAAAGCCCGTTGCAGTAACATTGAATGTCCGCTGGCGTGTGATCAAAAGGCAGAAATGCTCCATACGATTTCACGATTCCCGACAATTCAGGTCGATATCGGGGGTGGAACTCACCCGAATACTCTTCTGTGTGAAAAAAATCGAGAAAAAGCCGGCCAAATTTACAGATTTTGTGGGTATAGAATAAGCCTAAAAAAGGGGCAGAACGGGATATCATTGGAGCGCAAGCATAGGAAATAAAAAAGTACCAAGATTTTGAGACGCACTTGAGCCTCATAAGAGCCTTGTTATGCAACCGACGCAAAATCTCAACTTTCAGATCATCCGGAAGCTCCGCCCAATCGAAACCCCCCAAAGGTTTTTCGTCTGAACACATATTCTCTGGTTCCAATTTCCAAGTATTAATCGGCAAATTCTCAGGCTTGATCGAATACTGGAGCTTCTTGAGACTACGAAATTGTTAACTCGCTGGTGGAGAAATCAGGTTCATTCCAACATTATTAATTAATTCCAATCTCCCAGTTTGATCGCAAACTCTCAAAGATAAAATTTGAAGCTGGATTCAACACGGAGTCGAAGGCGGAGAAATTAGGGTTCTTGCAATCCGGTTGTCAAAATTGAATCCAAGCAGTTGACCCGACCCGAAAAATTTTGGCTTTGGTTGGAATGTTTTTGGGTTTTGGTCGAATCGAATTCACCCGAAAGCTAACCCAAAAAAAATTAATCAAGTTTTGGGTTGGATTGGATTCGGGTGAATTCGGGTTGACCCGATGTGACCCGAAATTTTTATTATTATTTTTATATTAAATTAAAAAATACTTGCTACATTTTTATGCGTTGTATGTTTGAAAAAAATTTATTGTGTATAGATATTATAGATTTTTGTTATTTAATGTTTATTTTGTACAATTTTGATATTTTAAAATAATTTTTTATTTATTGTAATAAGTATAATTTAAATTTTTTACAACTAGATTTTCAAATTTAAATTATATATAAGATTAGATTTTGATATTATGTGTTTAAATTAAATATTATTATTATTGTGTTTTTTAAATTTAATTTAATTATTTTTCAAAAAAATAAAAAAAGTAGAAAAAATCGGGTTGGTTCGGGTTGATTGGCTTTGTCGGGTTAGCAGGGTTCGAGTTCGAGTTGATCATTTTTGGGTTGAGTCGGGTTCAGGTTGGGAAATTTTTTAAAAATATTTTCTTCAACCCGACCCGAACCCATCCGACTCACCCGAATTGACACCCCTAATTTCGATCATTATAAATGAAACCCAAGCCCAACATATAGCTAAAGATGTGAGACGGGCAGAATCACAGCGCAGTGGGGCGGGCTCACTTCGATCGTTTGGCGGATTGAGGATAGGCTGGCCCAATTATAGATCCTTAACCCATCCAAACTAAGGTGAGTTGCGGTTACGGATAAGTTTTGGTATATCGTATCAGAATATAAAAAAAAAATCATATTGATATTAATATTTAAAATTTTTTAAAATTTTGATATTGAAAAATCCAGCTGATATCGTATATGTATCAAACACATATTATGTATCAATATCGAAATTTCATATAATAGTAATAATATTTATACTTACTTATATCACACATGCACATTCTATATATAGCAATTATTATAAAAAAAATTCACAACTTTCATTAAAAATTGTACAAATATCCAGTGTTTTAAAAATCAGACCGGGCCACCGCCTAGGCGCTAAAGGCGGTTGATCGCATAGAAAAAGGGCTAGTCGGCTAGCCTAGGCGCCCCCAGGCGAAAATGGTTTTTTTGGGGCTTCAAATTAAAATGCCAATAAAAAACTAACAAAATATTTTATTCACCCTTCAACCAAAACTCACTCAAATTTGTTTCTATTGAGAAATAAGAAAATCATGGAAAATAATAAGTAAAAAAATTGTTGATAATAATAAGTAGAAAAAATTTGTGATATCTTATTATTTCTATAATTATGAATTCATTTTAAATTTGATGTTATTGTGTTGAATGTTTGGATATTTAGTTTAAAAAAATTAAAGATGCACAAGGACAAAGTGAGTTTTGTTACTTCCACAAGAACTTATTATTATGTGGTCATGCCGTTTGTGTTATAAAATGTCGGGGCTATATATCAAAGATTGATGGATAAAGTATTCAAGCAGCAAATTGGAAAAAACATCGAGATTTATGTGGATGATATCCTGGTCAAGACCCGAACTGCCGACCAGTTCATTACCGACATGACTCAAATCTTTCGGACTCTGAAGCACTATTGACTCAGGTTAAACCCTAGCAAATGCACTTTCGGAGTCCGGGCTGGAAAATTTCTTGGTTACATGGTTACAAGAAGTGAAATTGAGGTTACTTCTGAGAAAGTTCGAGCCATTATTTCTATGAGTTCGCCCAGGAATATACAGGAAGTACAAATGTTAACAAGAAAAATTACAGCGCTAGCTCGGTTTATAAGCAGATTTTCGGACAAAAGCATCCATTTCTTTAAAGCATTACGAAAGACAAAAAATTTGGAATGGAATGAGGAAAGTGAGAAATCTTTTCAGGATTTAAAGGATTATTAGAAGAAATTGCTTGTGCTGAACAAGCCTGTTCAAGTGGAAGAATTATTCCTCAATTTGATCGTCACTCCCCGAGCAGCCAGCTCACTCTTGGTCAGGAAAGAAGGGACAAATCATCAGATTGTTTACTTTTGTAAGTCATTGCTTGAGGGGAGCCGAACTCAATTACTTAACCCATGGAAAGCTTGCCTTAGTTTTGGTCATCACGGAAAAAAAAATTAAGGCCTTACTTCCTCTCACACGCCGTCACCGTACTCACTAATAGTGCTTTGGGAAAAATTGCAGCTAATCCGGATGCATCAAGAATACTGGTCAGGTGGATTACAGAGTTGAGCGAATACGATATTAAATTTGAACTCCAAACAGCTATAAAAGCTCAAGCCCTAACCGAATTCTTAGCAGAGACAGTTCAGTTAAATCAAGAAGATATATGGAGGATTTTTGTAGACGGGTCGTCATGTCAAACAAAAAGTGGCGCTGGAATTGTTATCATATCACCTTGGGGTGAAGAAACCAATCTCTCCATTAGGTTGGACTTCCGAGCCTCTAATAATGAGGCAAAATATGAGGCATTATTACTTGGACTTAAAGCAACAAAAAATTTGGGTATTTCCCTAGCTATTCTATATTTCGATTCCCAACTATCCATTCAACAGAGCAATGGAAAGTTTGAGATCAAAGATGAAAAAAATGATGAAATACGCCAAAGCATTAGACAAGACCAAAGAAGGATTCATTGAGTTGAACATGGAGCTCATCCCTCGAGCTGAAAATATTAAAGCCGATCACTTGACCCGTCTGGACAGTGCCCTGAGTGACCAGATTGATCCCATTGTCTCAGGTTAGGAGCTTGTGTCTCAACTGGAAACTCTTGATAATATGATAGCTCAAGTACCAGAAGAGGATTGGAGATATGATATACACAAATATCTGATCGAAAAGGAATTACCGAGTGATAACAAGAAAGCTAAGGAAGTTAAAAAAAGGGCCATTTGTTTCGTCTTGATCGACCAAATTCTGTTCAAAATATCCTTTTCCCAACCCTTGTTAAAGTGTTTGGGTCCCGAGGAGGCGAATTATGTATTATGGGAAATTCATGAAGGTTCTTGTGGAAGTCACCTAGGCAATATTTTCTAGCTCGAAAAGCTCTCCTAGCTGGTTTCTTCTGGCCTACGATGCGAAAAGACTCATCAAATTTGGTCAATTCATGCTATAATTGCCAAAGGCACGCCAACTTACAATGTCGACCCGCGGAGTACATGAGAGCAATGGTGGCCGCTTGCCCTTTTGATCAATCAGGGTTGGATATAGTAGGGTCATTCCCTGTCAGTACAGGGAAAAGGAAATTTTTTTTGGTCGCAAAAGATTATTTTTCTAAATGGGTTGAGGCCAATCCCCTAGCTAAAATCACAGAGAAGGAAGTCCTCAGCTTTTATGGAAAAATATAGTGTGCCATTTGGGATCCCACGCAGGTTGGTGTCTGACAATGAGAGACAGTTCTGTGGAGCTAAAGTTCAAGCGTGGTGTCAAGAGATGAAGATTGAGCAAGTTTTTACATCCGTATCATACCTGAAGGGGAATGGACAAGTGGAAATCACCAACAGAACAATAGTTCAAGCTCTTAAAATACGACTGGATACAACCAAAGGCAAATGGGTAGAAGAGCTCCCTTCCATGCTCTGGTCTTACCGAACTACCGCCCGATCTGGGATGGATGAACTCTTTTTCATATGGTGTATGGAACTGAAGCTGTCATTCTATTTGAAATCGAACAAGAGAATGCTCGGATAATGGCCTATGGAGTAAACAATCAAGAACTGCGGGCAATGGATCTCGGCTTATTAGAAGAAAGTAGAGCCCGAGCAACAATAAGGCTTGCATCTTATCGCAAAAGAATGACTCAGGCTTACAATAAAAGAGTGCACCCTAAGGTCTTTGAGGAAGGAGACTTGGTCATGCGAAAAATCCAACATCAAGGAGAAAGAGGAAAACTGGATGCGAAGTATGAAGGATCAAGGTGATAGGAAAGGCCGGGGTAGCCGCTTATTACTTGGAGGATTCCCAAGGCAAGAAAGGGAAAATACCATGGAATGTCAAACACTTGAAAAAAATACTATCCCTAGCAGCCCAGTTCATGTTCATTTTTGTCATGAAACTTACTGGGTGTATTTTTAATTATTTCGTCATCCTTTTGTGCTATTTAAATTTTTTTCAGTCTTAAGAGTTAGCACTTTTAAGTTTGTCAAGAGCCAGTTTTCTAGTTCTGTTTCAAGTGTTAGTCTTGTCATATTGAGTCAATATATTATAATTTTTGCACTCACTTTTATTTCAATATTATAATCAAAGTCAGACAGGTCTTACATTCAAATTAAGTTCACTTTAGTGGCACACAAATCCACTTCAGTGGTATTCAAAACCCAGGCAGGGCTGGTAACAAAAGTCCACTTCAGTGGCATTCAAAAATCCACATTAGTGGTAATCAAAGACCAGTCATGTCTGACACTCAAACTCTACTTCAATGGCATTTGGTATCAATGCCCACTTCAATGGCACAAAAATCCACTTCAGTGGCATTCAAAATCCAGGCAGGACTGGTATCAAAGCCACTTCAGTGACACAAAAACCACTTCAGTGGTATTCAAGACCCTAATCAGGTCTGGTAATCACAAACACAACAATAACGTTAAAAATCTTTAGTGGTACAAAACCCTAGCCCATGCAATCAGTGCAGATATGTGTGGATCGGGTCTTTAGTAATCTACACTTGTTAAAATTCCAAGCATGACATTTGCTCGTATTCATGATGGTAAAAACATGCTATGAGAATACCGATAACACAAGAATTTAATATTGTAGCAACCCGAGCTGGATAAAATAACAAAAGCCGCCCACACAGGGTCCATAATGAAACATGTTTTTTTATCCACAAATACAAAGGAAATTTCTAAGGGGTAGGCTCATTAGTTTGCTCGGTGGTCTATCCCTGGCCGGGCTCTTTAAGAGTTTTTTGGGTCACCTCGTCCTCATCAAGAATGCCCTCTTAAGCCTTCACACAGTTCAAAAAATTAGCGAGATGCTCGGCCTCTGTATAACCATTAGCTCGGAATTGAACCAAGCATCCTTTGAAACCCTCGTCAAAGAAGGTAGCTACTTTGACGGCCACCAGGTTAGCAAACTCAGAAGAGTCCAAGAACTCTTTTTTCTTCTCATCCCATCCGACCTCTTGAGAGGTTTCAATTTTCTTGGTTAGGCCCTGAACTATGGTGGCCAACTCCACCTTCTCCACTTTCAGCTCACCAATTTTGGTGTTGGCAGTTTCCAAGGTGGTGCGGCATGACTCAGTCTAAGCCTTTATCCCGGCCATTTCCTCATCATGTTCCCTCTTCATCTCACGTTTTTTTCGCGTGAGTTCAGAAATAAGAGCTACAAATGCCTCCTGATTCATGTTATGTTCCTCCCGGGCTTTGAAAGCTCGGCTGGGGATCTCTCATCCCCAAGCTAAGGCCTGTGATAATACATAAGGATAAATATTAGTTGGAGTGCATAATAGGAAATTGGAAAAGTAATAACATACCTGCATAAAGGCCAAGGCAAAATTTTGTTCGGCCTCTAGGTTGGGCACGACCTGCAGAATTTCAAGTCAGCTCAAGAATTCAGATTTTGCATTATTCCCAAACTCTCCCGTGGATTTGGATCTGAAAAAAGGACATATTTGGAAGCCCTGTCTGAGGAAGCATCCCCCGGAGTATGGCATCAGGAAGATCCTTGAAGTCCTCCACGGGGTCCTTGGGCTTGAAATGAGGAAACATCGGGTTTTTTCCTTTTTAGATTTTTCAAAAGCAACCCTGAAGTTAACCGGCATGATGGCAGAGCAAATTCAGTCGTCTGATAGATAATAATGCAATAAATGAGTAAGCACAAAATATAAAGGTAGTACGGGTATAGGGCTACTAACTACGTCCCCTTCGATCTCTATCCTTTCCCACTGAAGCCGTAATTGCAGAGCAAATCCTCTTGGATCAGGTTCTGTAGTAGCCCGTATCCAGAATTAATGATTAATGAGTAATTAATCATGTGATCATGTTTAGATTTAGTAAAACATGATTAAGGAAATTTCTATTGGTTTAACGGACTTTAGAAATGGATTTAAAATGTTCAAAAATGGCCCGAAGAGTGACCTAGAACGGAAGAAACGTCCGGGGAACGGACGCAACTTTCGTGTCAGCTGATTTCATCCGTGACATAATCAAGATGATGTCATTTCTTACTACCGTGATGTGACGTTCGGACGCAACGTTCGTCGAACGGACGCAACGATGGAGGAACGGACGTTTCGTTCCGCGTCTATAAATATGGGATCCGAGGCTTCATTCCAACTCGCACCTCTCCTCTCTTCTCTCTCGTTTCTTAGCCTTTATAGTCAGATCTAGGGAGTTTTAGGCGTCCTATTGGGAATCCGAAAGTAGCGAAGCAATCCCAGCGGCGAATCGAAGCTGTGCCTAAGTTTTGAGGCAGTCGCCATCAGTGGGCTGACGATGGACGCAGGTATAAATATGGTCTCCTTAAATTATTTAGGAGTATGTAATAGTTTAGTTAAGGCTTTTAAAACTTATGGAATGATGCATGTGTATTTGCATTGTAGAGTTGATGATAGGCTTGGAACCTAGAGTGGGACTACTAGGACTTCCTGTAGTAAGGTACGTAAGTACTGACTGAGATTGCCAGTGGATATGCATGCTTATATGTTGCATTTTTATGTGTTTGCATGTTATTATTTTTTATGTGGCATGTACATATCATCTTGTGTCTATACCTCTGTACATCTTTTTAGATGATCCAGTTAGGGTTGCTCAGCCCTGTTTTGGACGTCTGATATCGAGTACCCTTAGGTACTGATACCTAGAGGACTCCGTGGTCCGCGTCCAAGATTCGGGAGTGAGTGGTCGCACACAGTGGTTAAGTACCCCGATGTGATGAGCTCAAATCCCAGGCGCCAGTCTGAGCAGTTTGTATACAGTTACCCCAGATATGGATACCCTGTCATTTTCATGCATCATATTTGTATGACTATCCGTGCTTTTGTATTGAGCTTAGAGCTCACATCCAGTCTTTTCTGTGTATCTGGGCACCCCATTCTACGGGGCAGGTGTAGGTGCAGGATTGAGCACCAGGAACTTGGAGTAGCCAGTGACCTTGAAGACAACAGGATTAGCTGTAGGTTTTATTTAAGATAATTCGATTGGTTTGTATAATCGAGTTTGTTTAGCCGGTTGTATTCTGCCGGTCTACTTGTATTTTAGTCTTTCGCAGCGATTTATTTAATGCATGCTTAATTATGATCTTAACTCTGATTAGGTAGTGGATCCGGGTCGGGTCGCTACATTTATGGTATCAGAGCTGAATGCAAAAGACTTGGGATATAGTACTGAGACTTTGGATTATCCTTGTAGGATTAATGAGACCTAGCGAAAGAATATTTGGTTCTTCATTGCCGAGGTTTGCGGCAGAAGTCTTTACTATAAGGAATGCAGCAATGATGAGAACTCCAGTAATAGCATATTGATAGATAGGTTGACTGCTATGTACGGTTTCATCATTCGATGCATTGGCATGCTGATTGAAGAACACATGGATTCCAGCCGAGAAAGACTGGAAGAGAAAAACGAGTATATCACGTCAGATACCTTTGAGAACTTTTTGGAACAAATGGTGTGTAATAACCCATGTGGTTCCAGTCCGAAGAAATTCTCTACTAGTAGTTGGAGAGATTGTCAGATAGACCTTTACCAGGGGATGCCTCAAGTGCCTAAGGCATGACTGGTTGTGAACGTAAGGTCATTAAATTCATGCAGGACATGATGTTATCTGTATGCTTGTATCGATGCTTTCGATAGGCACACGAGAAAACTTCATGTTCAAAAGCATGAAATAGTTTACAAGAAGAAAGATTGATGGTAGATCGTGAGCAAAAGAGGTCGGCTGACAGGCATTGATGCCAGAGCAAAGCTGGTTAGCGAGCACAGATCATTTTCTCCGGATGTCTTTGCAGGAGTACGCTTGCATTGATGTGTGTGTCCGATTAGAGGCTCAATGATCAAGAAAAAAAAGACAAATACGATGATCTTAAATACTGTATTGTTGTAGTTGTAAACAATATTTCAATTGTAATGAATCATCAGAATCTGGTTGTATCATTTCAAGTTATTGCTTGTACATTTTTGTTAGTATTTTTGGAATACTGTAATTGTATTACATGGGATTGATAATAAAGAAAATTGTACATAACTTGAAGAAATGATACATGTATTATTTTATCCAAAAATTTGTGAATAACTGCGGTGATTTTCTAAGTTTGGCTTGGTTCTAGTTGATTAGTAATCAACTATGCTAGCTCATGGGTTTTGAGTAAGCCAGCTGTAACTGATTGACATTGGGTTAGTCTAGGTTTTTTCCTAGGATTGACCTAATTATTCTTTTGATTGGGTTAGTTCCAGTGATGAGGTAATTCATCCTGGAGGCGTGGAAATATTGTTCGGTTTGAAATTTTGAGTTTTGTTCTAGGTTATTTCTTTAGAACAGTAGTCTGTTTGACCTTCATAGGTTGAGACTTCGTGATGATGATATTTAATCAGGAACCAGGTTGAGTATATGCGAGAGTGTGGGACTATGACCATGATTAGACATGATGAGACGCGACCCTATTCAGTTTTACTCTGGGAGTCTTTGTACTTCGGAGGTTTCCTGGGAGCCTTCGTGCTTCAGGATCGGCGGTGGGAAGGCTTCTCAGTATAGAGTATTGGTAACAGTCACGAATATGTATGACTTTGGATTAGATTCCTGGTTACGGTATCAGTGGTTTAGATATCGTCTGACGGTCATCAGAGATATTGGTTTGGAGTTTCTGCCATGAGGACCAGTCTTGGAAAAGAATTCTTTTACAAGTGTGTACTACTGAACAGATAGTTTTAGTCTATGGGATACTACTAGACAAGTGGATCTTGTCGGTGATTGGGTTCTCTTGTGATAGGGGTTATCCAAGACATGAGTTTGTAAACTGTCTGGCACATTGACTCGGGGTGAGTATTTTCCAGCAATGATGGTTTCCTTCAGTAATAGATCATATCCGATGATAAGGATGGTACATGACTATTTGAGGCGTGAGGGAAGCGTGACTTATGCCAATGTGCACTTGGTGGTGATTCCAGGTGGGACATCGTGGTAGGTTGCCTCAGTCTCGATTTGTTGCAGTCTTAGCAACAAATATAATTATCTGGAGCGTGTTCAGCGAATCGTGGAATATTTCGGGACTTGTAGTGCGTTTTGGGTTTCGTAAGTCCTAATGATCATCTTGAATGAATATAGACAGTGAATAGTATGTCTAGACGGGTGCAGACTTGGCACTAGTGACTACTCGTAGCTATTGTCTGACTCTGTCAAGAGATAAGCGATTGAATCAGCTGTGATTCTTTTGATTCCAAGTCTTTGGAACTAGCGGACGTGTAACGCCCCGTTTTTATCTTAAATGAGTTTATTTGAGTTAATCAGAAATTTCAGAGTTCTCGAGCGCGGTTTGATTTTTGATCAGGGGTCCCCTTTTTTTCTGAAACATTTTGGATATTTCAGGGGACTTAACAACTGCAAAAATATTGATTTTTTAATATATTATCTACACCTTTTTTGACTTGGAAATAAAAATTTCATCCACCTTCAGTAAAATCGAGCTCCTCCATTGCCTAGACGCCCTTCAAGCTTTTCCAAGCTTCCGCATTTCCTCCCGAGCTCGATCCGACTCGTTAAAAATTATTTCTGAAGGCAGCTTCATGTTCAACAGCAGTGAGAGCTCCGTTATACCGTAATTAATTTCTCCGATCAGATATGTTTTGATTTTTGGAGGTTGTTAGAATCTGATCTAGATTTCTAGTATATTGTTCTCGGCTGGAGTTCTGATCGTTCTATTATCTTTCGGTTTTGAATTAGAAGCGACGTTCGGATTTGTTAAGATTTTTGGAAGCCATTTTCGAAACTCATGGTTTTGAGTGTTGTTGGGTTTGTATTGTAGTTTTCATAATTGGCTTTGATAAGATTTGTTATCGCCATTGAACTGCTGTCTGCGTTGTCGGTTCTGTTCAGTTATTACTAGACGTTATGCCCAGCCGGTTTGAGTTTTAGATATTAGAACCATTTTTGTGTTGTTGGACTTTTGCTTGAGTTGAAACGTTGGTTGTTGATCACTTTTTGTCTCCTAAAAGATTCAGTTTGGGAGTTTGTGAAGCCAGTGTTAAACAGCCTTTTGATCGTCAAGAGATTGGACGAAGAACGGTTACAGAGATTCGCCTTTGAACCGTTATTGTTGTTTAGAACCGAGGTCTCACATTAAGTGGTATCAAGCGAGTTAAAAAAAGAAAAATTTCTTAGTCGAACTAGAGTGAGGAGGTAGATCGAGGTCTGCCCGTGTATTGGCCTTCCTCGGCAGGATGTTTCGAATTCATTTTAACTGGGTACTTAATTCCATGCGAGCATGCTTTATTATTGAGAATTATTGAATTACATGGTCATGTGATTTAATTCTATATAGACTTATCTACTTGAGTTATAACTATTTACGTTATCGACTAGTATCCGGTCATTCCATGCGGTTGTAAGGGCACTGACTTATTAGCCTTGAGATATCTCGTGTACCTAACCTTGTATTATCAGATGGGTTCCTCGTCGATGTGATAAACAGAAACACCCCGCCAGTATATCCCTGGGACTGACGCAAGATCGCACTGACAGGTTGATCAGTTGGA
>NC_133122.1:34967758-35175531 GCF_033568475.1 Henckelia pumila
TTTACGGAATCAAAATCGGACAACCGGTTCAAAAGATATAAGGATTTTTAAATCACAAATGCAAAGGAAAAGAAGAAGCTCGGCTCCTCTGTTCTTATTTTCTGAATTTGCTGAACAAAATATGATTCTTACACGTTGCACATGCTGAGTAATAATTCTAAAATCAGATAACTTCAATAGAAATTGCAATTTAGTCCCTTAATTCCTCAATAATTGCAATTCGGTCCTCGGCCCTTATTTTAATTCAATTTCAATCCTAAATAATTTAAGAATATTAGAATTTAAATCAAAACTCTAAATATTCCAAAATTAAATATACTCGGATTAAAATTAAATAAATTCAGGTTAATATTAATTAATCCTGGGCCTTACACTTAGTAAGTGGATCAGCGATATTATCTGTAGAGGCCACTCTCTCGACAGTGATGTCTTCTCTTTCCACAATCTCCCGGATGATGTGGTATTTCCTCAGTACATGTTTGGATCTTTGATGAGACCTTGGTTCCTTTGCCTGAGCAACGGCACCAGTGTTGTCGCAGTACACCGGAACTGGACCAACAGCTTCAGGAATTACGCCCAACTCTTGGACGAAATTCCTCATCCAAACGGCCTCTTTAGCAGCAGCTGATGCTGCAATGTATTCTGCCTCAGTGGTGGAATCCGCTGTGGTGTCCTGCTTGGAACTCTTCCAAGAGACAGCACCGCCATTGAGCATGAATACAAATCCAGAGGTTGACTTCGAGTCATCCACGTCGTTTTGGAAGCTAGAGTCGGTATAGCCTTCCAATTTCAATTCACTTCCTCCATAAACCATGAATATATTCTTAGTCCTTCTCAAGTACTTAAGAATATCCTTCACGGCTTTCCAATGCATTTGACCGGGGTTGGCCTGATATCTGCTCGTGACACTCAGAGAAAAGGCTACATCCGGTCTGATAGATATCATCTCATACATAATACTACCTATGGCTGGCGCATATGGTATGTGTGTCATTTTCTCTATATCTTCGTCAGTATTGGGACACATAGACTTGGATAGAGAAACTCCATGACACATAGGTAGATGTCCTCTCTTGGACTCATCCATTGAAAACCTTTTCAATATAGTGTCGATGTAGGTTGCTTGAGTGAGTCCTATCATTCTCTTAGATCTATCTCTATAGATCTGTATCCCTAGAATATAGGAGGCCTCACCCAAATCCTTCATCGAGAATCTACCTGATAACCATATCTTTGTTGACTGCAACATCCCTACTTCATTCCCAATGAGTAGGATGTCATCAACATAAAGCACTAAGAACGTCACCGCATCCTTAACTACTTTCTTGTACACGCACGGTTCCTCCGGGTTTTTGATGAAACCAAAGTCCTTTATTGTTTCATCAAATTTCTGATTCCAACTTTTTGATGCTTGTTTGAGACCATATATTGATCTCTGAAGCTTGCATACCTTATGCTCGCTTTCCATAGATGTGAATCCCTCAGGCTGCATCATATAGATCTCTTCCTTAATGTTTCCATTAAGGAATGCAGTCTTCACATCCATTTGTCATATCTCATAGTCATACCAAGCTGCTATGGCAATAAGGATTCTTATGGACTTGAACATTGCAACTGGTGAAAAAGTTTCATCATAGTCAACTCCTTGTCTTTGAGTATAACCTTTTGCGACCAATCGTGCCTTGTAGGTCAATACCTTACCATCAGGCCCAAGTTTTCTCTTGTAGATCCATTTACATCCTATTGGAACAATTTCATCGGGAGGATCTACTAAAGACCAAACTTGGTTTGTATGCATCGAGTCTATTTCCGACTGCATAGCATCAAGCCATAAATTCAAATCCGCATCAGAAATTGTTTCCTTGAAGTTTCTTGGATCACATCCAATGTCGGGTTCACTTTGATCCCCTTTAAGAAGAAGACCATATTGTATAGGAGGTCTAGAAGTCCTCTCGGATCTTCTAGGAATAGGTGTGTCAATCAATGGTTCCTGAGGTGTAGGATCGTTATTTTGTATCTCGGGTTCTTCTCGAATTTCTTCGAGTTCCATCATCTTGCCTTTCTTATCAAGTAAGAACTCCTTCTCCATGAAGGTGGCATTCCTCGAAACAAATACTTTTGTTTCATTAGGATGATAGAAATAATATCCGATTGAATTCTTCGGATATCCTACAAAATAACATAAGGTGGAACGACTATCCAACTTATCTCCCACTGTCTGCTTCATGTAAGCAGGACATCCCCAAATCCTTAAGTACGAATACTTAGGAGCTTTGCCATTCCATAACTCGTATGGAGTTTTATCCACTGCTTTATTTTGGACATTGTTCAACAACAATACCGCCGTTTCAAGCGCATAGCCCCAAAATGAAGGAGGGAGCTCAGTGAAGCTTATCATAGATCGAACCATGTCCAACAAAGTTCGATTGCGACGCTCCGAGACACCATTCAGCTGAGATGTCATAGGAGGAGTCCACTGAGAGATAATCACATTCTCTTTTAGATAGTCCAAAAACTCGGTACTTCGGTATTCTCCACCTCGATCCGATCGAAGTGCTTTAATAATTTTTCCTAGTTTGTTCTCTACTTCAGCCTTGAATTCTTTGAACTTTTCAAATGCTTCAGACTTATATTTCATCAAATATAAATATCCATACCTAGAAAAATCATCAGTAAAGGTAATGAAGTAGGTATGTCCAAATTTAGTACCAATACTAAATGGACCACAAACATCTGTATGGATCAAATCCAACAGATTTTGACTACGCTCAGGTTTTCCTTTAAAAGGAGATTTAGTCATTTTTTCTTTTAGGCAGGACTCACAAGTAGGTAGAGAGTTAATATCAGACATATCAAACATGCCTCTCCCACTAGCTTGTTCATCCTCCTTGAGAAAATGTGACCTAGCCTAGCATGCCAAAGGTTTGCTGGGTTTTGACTATCATTTTTCCTTTTATTTGTTGTTACCGGTTTATCAACATAATTAATTGGAACGTCTTTTAATTTTAAGTTATATAGATCGTTTTCAAGTTGTCCATTTCCAATTAAACATTCATTCTTGTAAATATTGCAAATCTCATTCACAAAATTGCAAGAAAAACCATCTCTATCAAGCATAGAAACAGAAATAATGTTTTTAATCAAATCTGGCACAAATAAAACATCTCTTAAAAGTAACTTAAAATCGTTCTGCAAAACTAAATAAACGTCTCCCACTGCTTTGGCTTCAACTCTGGAACCATTTTCAAGCCTCAGCTGGGTCTCATCCATCCTAAGCTTACGACTTCTTGTCATCACCTGCAAATCATTGCAAATGTGAGATCCACATCCGGTATCCAATACCCAAGAAGTAGTATTAAGTGAAACATTTATTTCAATGTAAAACATACCCTTTGCAGTTCGCAACTGCTCGAGGTATTCATTGCAGTTACGTTTCCAATGACTAGGTTTCTTGCAGTGATGGCAAACATCTCCAGATATGTTCAAGTTTGAAGCTTTTGTCTTGCCCTTCTTCTTTGGTACAATTTTCTTGGGTGGGGCAGAACGTTTCTTACCCTTTCCACTTGGCCCCTTCTTGGAGTAAGAAGAGGAGCCAACCAAGAGTATCGGTTTTTCCTTCTTTAATGTGGCCTCATAAGACACAAGCATATTGACCATCTCTTCAAGGGTGGCCTCTATCTTGTTCATATTGAAGTTCACCACAAATCCGTCAAACGACGAAGGAAGTGAAAGAAGCAATAAGTCCGTATTCAATTCATGCTCCAATGTCAAATCGAGTGTTACCAACTTCTCAATTAGCCCAATCATGTGTACCCCATGCTCACGGACAGAAGTCCCATCTCGCATGCGGCATGTCATGAGCTCTTTGACGGTGGCATACCTCTCCGACCTTGACTGAGCTCCAAAAAGTTCCTTGAGGTGCATGTGTATGTCAGCAGCATTCACAACATCCTCAAATCGCCTCTGGAGTTCAGCAGACATTGAAGCTTGCATATAGCATTTAGCCTTGATATCATGGTCCCACCATTGATCAAGTTTTGCCAATTCTTCCGGACTTATATTAGCCGGTGCTTCCTTTGGAGGATTCTTTTCTAACACGTAGAATATTTTCTCCGAGTTTAGAACAATCTTTAATTTACGGAACCATTCCATATAGTTTGCGCCAGTCAATTTGTTTTGTTCGAGAATTGAGTATAGTGGATTGCGCGAATTCATTGTAATGAAATACTGAAAAGAAACAGAAAATAATCAGTGATTGTTTAATTAATTTACTAAGACATAAAATATGGCGAGATTTAATTTTATGAATTTCACTCCCACTATTTTAACGATTTCACTATCCTCTAGTGAAAACGGAAAACTTGTTTCCTTAGTGGGAACATGGAGTCCAATTGACAAACTATAGTCCCGAATAATATCAGCCAACCATAATTTTCAAAAGGTAGAGCCCAATTGCTTCCAAAGCAATCCCCATGTTTTTACCTCATGTCCAATAAGGGCCCAATAATATGACACCGTTTATTATGACATGTCAAGATAACCCATCAATATTAAGTTGTGATGGACGGTCGCCATGTGGATCCCCAATAATATGAGCTAATCTCATGGGAGTTCCACCTAACTTACAACTTGTATCGATCCAATGTACAGCTTTTCGACGAACGGGCCCCCCCAATAATATGAGTCGGACCGTGCCCGCGGGTAGCATCTCATACATTGATCGTTGATGGAAGGTAGGAATATTTAAACAATATTTAAATTCCCTTTTGTTTATCTTGATATCAATTTTAAATCATATTTAAAGTGATGGATTTTTAATTTTGAAAAATTGTCTCATCATATTATATTTGTATGCTTGCGGGATTCATGCAATTTAGTCTAAACATGCATACAATAATAATATCATATATTATATTTAGGATGATCGACTCCAAAACTAATCGACCCGTGGTTGCCAATCACAAGTCTAAGTCCAATCCTAGGTGATATGCAGGTATGCAATGCAATCCTATTACATTGAGCTTCCAATTTAAATTTCTTCGGTCTTTATTGTCTGCTGGACCCACCTTTGTCTTCAAATCTTTATCTCCGACTACGTCTAATAAATTTACAATAAATTTCGATGACAAGTAGGGGATACATATTTAAGGGTGGGAACGGGCTATAAACCAGGCCCACTTTTTATTACAAATGACAATTTAAATTGGGCCATAAACCAAGCCCATTAATAAAAACCCAACAACAATAAAACCAAATGTAAACAACCTAACATACACCTACAATATTGGTCATGACAATCGATCATCCTTTTATCCAATAATTAATTCAATAATTAAATAATTGGATAGCATGCAATGTCATCATCAATTGTACCAAAATAAGATCATATCTTATCATCAATTGTACCAAAAATAATTAATTTTATAAAATCTAATTTAACGGATAAAATTTATAAATTTTACAAAAATTCAAATTTATCCAAAAATCAATTTTAAAAATTTCGGACTCAAACAATTTGATCCGATGCCTCGTGGACCAATCAAAAACAATTTTCGATCGGACCAAAAACTAAAATTTCAAAAATTTCAAATTCCAATAAAAATCAAATTTTTATTTTTCGGGCTGCTCGGGACATTCCCGGGCAGCCCCGCCTCCACGTGGGACAGAGCTGCCCACGTGGAGGTGGGCAGCAAGGGCAGCGATTCAGCACCATGCGCTGCCCCTGGGCAGTGATCAAATTGCTGCCCTAGGCAGCGCCGATCGCTGCACTGCCCTTGGGCAGCGACGCTCGCGGCCCCGGGCAGCGATCTAATCACTGCCCTTGTTTCCTTTAAAAATTTTAATTTAAAAAATTTCGTTTTGTTTCCAAAACCCGAGGCTAAAAATTTTGTACAATCGATTAATTTTAATCGTTTGATCAAAGTACGACCTGGCTCTGATACCACTGTTGGAACACGCGTTCTTTGATCACACGGATGTGATACCCGGAGCAACGGAAGTTTAAAAAATTTTATTTTTCGATATGGAACGATTTCATATCGTGGGTATCAAGTCTAAACGATTAAAATCTTGCAAGTAAAAATAAAAAATCACAATTAAATATTTTTACCTCATCAAGCTAAGGCTTGATTTTGGACTCCAACAGATTTAATCTGCTTTTGTTGTAAATCCCGAGAACCGATGACTCGCTCAATCAATCTCCAGAATTAGGTCCATGAATAGAAAACAGAAACCCTCTGATTGATTGCACTAGAAATCAATCAGATGTTTATCGTAGAGAATAAACAGATTTGATCTGTCAATTCAGAAAGTGACTTTTCAGAAAAATCACAGACCGAATTTTCTCAAAAAGGAGAGAGGAGAATTCAAAATTCCCCTTATAATATAAAGTGTGATTTTCGAAAATTGCTTGATCAAAGTTGTGATTTTCGAAACCTACACACACACATATATATATATATATATATATATAATTTCTAGACTGAATTAAGTTATAACTCTATTAGGACACTAACTCCTTAGGGCCCATAGTCCATAACTTAAGCCCAACAAGCCAAGCCTGTTATTATAGAAATTAATATAAAATTCATCATGACTCTGATTGATAAATCGATTTCACCAATGTGCACAGAAACCATTTCTGCACCTTTTAAAGTCAAGATAATTTTTTCTGAATCCGAATTCAGTGATTTTCAAAAATATCCATCCCTATGTCATTTTAGGAAATTTCACTCCCTTTAGTTAAGAAGTCCAACTTCTCTTTCGTTAAATTTAACTCTTTAAATTTAACTATCTCAACGGGGTTTAGTAATCCATTACTTGTGTGACCCTCAATGGTTCAGGGATACAGCTAGTCGTGGGCTCACAACTCCTTGTGACTCGGAACAACAATTTCCGACTTACCCATCGAATCATGGTAAGAGCGTCTAGCAACATCGCCCCATGATTCCCTAGGTATCACTGATAGTGCCTGCAAGAACCAGTAGGTTTTGGTTAGCGTACAGTACGGTCCCTTCATCCATATATCTCGATCGAATCAACAACCATTGGTACATCGAGAGTCGTTCGAGATTCGATAACTATGCAATGCATCTTGAAGATCAAATAGTGACATCGCATGTGCTACTAGGAAACCAAGTAACCTAAATCACATCGAGTACTCTGGCCAGAGATTTGTCACACTAATATCTCCTCAGATCGCATAGGATATCCACACTCTCAAGCATGTGGTGAATCCTTGACAACAAAACATCGACTCCTATATGTGTCGTAACTGTACCCAATCCCGACACCTGATGACCCCTTAGAGTCGGTAAACGAGTCAAAGTACAGTACTAGCATATAGAGTCTCAATGATGTTTCAAGTAGTAAGGACTAATGGTGTACAACCAAAACCGCGGACTTATCCACTCAAATAATAATAACCACTTGGAAAGTCCGAATAGGGTAGTTCGATCATTCATCATATGAATATCCATTTGCATGCTTTGAACATCTCCATGTTCATTACCAATGAAACGTGGTACTTGGCATCACAAATGCTAGTCTCAATCTCGAGCGATCCTTATCCTTATTAGCGGACGGCTCAATTGACTAGGAACTGTTTAGAATATACAGTGACTATAAGATGTGTTTCATAATAGTGATCTCTCTTTATTCACTTTATCATCTTACTTACACTATGGTATATTCAAGGTCTTTATCAAAATAACAATAGTATATCACAATATAACAATATGAAGAAAGATAAATAAAATGCTATTAATTAATGTAAATTATATTAAACAAAGATTTTTTATACATAGTCATAAAATCCCTTAGCCACAAGTTGGCTAACCGGGCACCCACTCTTTCACGACCCCCACTTGCTGAGTGTTTTCCAAAACACTCACCCCTTTACTCTCCCTCCCCAGATAAAAATGAAGATGAGTTAGAAGACGAGTAACAGAATATGTTCTGGGGATGGTGAGGACGGATTAGTTTAAGTTGAAGAAATATTTTACTTTAAATTTTAGTTTCGCTTCCGCATTGTCGCACTTGTGTTTTTCTCCATAAAAACAGTTATGGTTTATAAAATAAATTGGTTTTTTGGCAAGATTTGTACTATGAGGCTTGTTATTTCAATGTTAAATTGTTAACAACGCCGATGTCAAATAGACCCATAACTTGAACAATTTTTAAAACCCATATGCTAAGCCCTACTCTCAATCTTCTTCTTCACACGATTTTTTTGAGAGAATCAGGGAACCTTGCGCCGTTACTTTCACCTGCACACACCACACGAATTCTTTACTAAAATTTAAAGATTTTTACAGATTAGTGATCGGGTCGTGGCAAGCTCTATTTCTATACTTTCATCTTGTTGATTGAGGCACGTTCAATTTATTCCCTTTCACCGTTCAGATCGATATAGAGTTTGTTTTTGTTTAGAAAAATCGATGCTAGCTTTTATGTGTGATGTTGGACTCATGATTTTAATGGGTTTGCATCATGTTCCCCCTATTTCCCCTGTTTTGTGTGGATGGCTTGGTTCTTGTTTTATCTCTGGTCACTGGTTGTTTGAAGGGGGTACTGCTCCTGTGGTTACTTAGGTCTTTGAAAAGATGGGTTCAAGCTAGTCTTGGTTGAGAGGAGGCTGAGCTCGATGGGCTGTAGGGGTGGTGTTTTTGGCGAGTTTTCTGTTGGTGTGCAGGGTGCTAGGCAGGGGAGGTGGCCTTCGGCCGCGTCACGTTTAGCATGGGGCGAGTTAGGGTTTGTGCCATATGGTCCAGCAAGACCTTGGGGTGGTCCTGCTGGCGACGATCCGGCCAAGGGTGGCCGGAGCAGGGCGGTCGTCGGCTTGGGAGTAAGCTGTGCAAGGTGATGATATGCTTAGGTAGAGACAAGATGGTGAGACGTGGGCTGGGAAAAAAATCAATTGGGCCGTGTGTTTGGGCTTGGGTAGCTGGGTCAAGTCCGGGTATGGGTCAAGATCAGGTCAAGGGTCATGGGTTAGCGGTCCGGGTCGAGTTAGAGTACCGGTTAGGGTCGAGTTTTGGGTCAAATTTAATTGGGCCTCTCGATATGGGTATGGGTATGGGTTATTTCTATATTGGGCTAGGTAATTTGTTTAGAAGCCCAATTGTTTAATAGGCCTACAAAAATGGATATTGGGCTCATACATTATATTTTATTGGGCTTGAATTAAATCCTTTGGTTGATTAAACTAATCTAAATTAAAACAGCCTCAAGCGTACTGGGTCTTATATTTGGGCTTGAGGGAAATAACTATTTGGGCCTATAAATTATCTCATTACGGCTTAAGTTAAATAACTATTTGAGTTGTTTAAGATATTAATGTGGGCTTGAGGAATTAAATAAGTGTAATGGGGCCAAGACTTAGTTTTAAGGTTTAAGTCAAGGGGCAGCAACTCAAACAAGCCATGCCAAATCAAATAGTTCGTAAATATATATTTAATAGATGTATATGTATATTTTGATATAAATATGACTTTTATGAAAAATGAGTTATATATATATTTACGGGCAAAATTTCAAGGGAAAATAATATTTTTAATTCATGGTTCATGCATACCTTTTTATGTTAAGTTAATGGCATGTGAAGAAAAATATTTTGGGATAATTGATGTGATTTGTAACAAATACGAGACTGGAGGTCGGGATACCGAGCCCGATGACCTTTTCACTTATGTTTATGAGTCTTCGGCACCCCAGAGGTTTGGTGATGAGGCATAGGAGGCGTAGGGAAATCCCACAGGTTCGGTGAACCTCGCCACCACGTACGTTGGTTATATATTGATCAATCGAATTGGGTTGCACTTTACTAATATGACTCACTTCAACGATTTTATGATTATAACATGTCATTATTATGCTACGTATTTATGTTATGATTATGGTTACGACGCAGTTATGCATATGATTTTATGATCATGCATACATTATAATTCTCAGGTTATTTTTATATACGATATTTGTTTTCATGTGATTTTATTTAGTAGTACTCGTTATTAAATATAGAGCAATGTTGGGCATTTAGGCTCACTAGATCTAAATGGTGTGCAGATGAGTTTGATACATTTACTGATGATGTTATACATCTGCGGCTAGCTGGCTTGCCCGTGACCTCTGCAGTATTTATTTTCGCACTTTATTGAGATTTAACTGAGGATTGTATTAAACTATTCCCGTGCATGCTTTCTACATTACTACTCGTGTTTGATTTGGTTGTGTTCGTAATTTAAACTATGTAATTTACGTATTTTTGTGATACCGTATTTCGCGTGCAAGGATTTCCTTTAAATCATTCGGGTGTTTTAAATTGCTAGAGCTCTATCAATTTATTATATATTATATTACTTGGAATAAAACTATTTTCCGTACTAACACATGTATGGGCATATATGTGATATATGAAAAAAAAATCTCTTAAGTTTTCGGACGTTTTACAAGTAGCTCTACATATTGCTTCGAATCGTGTATTTCATGAGCGGACGAAGCACATTGAGATAGATTGTCACATTGTTCGAAAAAAGATACAAAATGGTTTTCTCAAAACGCTCCATGTTACTTCTTCATTACAACTTGTGGACTTGTTTACCAAGCCTTTATTTCCTACACGCTTTCGTAAACTCTTGGTCAAGATGGGGATTCAAAACATTTATTCTTTATTTTGAGGGGGAGTATTAGAGTAAACAAATGAAATACATAAACACGCTTTTATTATATCGCATTTATTTTTTATTCATTTGCTGTATAAATAGATTTGGGCTCTCACTCTCGCTTACTCTTTGTAATTGAGAATTCATAATTTTCCAGATTAATACAATGATTCAGTTCTTCTGATTTTTCTTGAGCGAGATCTTCACTTCTAATACAGTATTATAAATTAATCAAAATTCAAAAAATAAATTTAATATACAATTTTTTAATATTATAAATCAGTCCAAATTCAAATTTAGAATTCTAATTTCATGCACACTAAAAAATAAAATGTTAATATCTTAAACTTGAAACTCTTTCATCAGCATAGATTAGCAGCCGATTTGAGCTAGTACTGATTTCACAACTGCACTTTTTTGACCTGAGATATTTCATAAAAGCCACATCGATCTTTTTTCCTTTAATTTATTTATCCGGCCACATTGTAAATTATTTAACAAAAAACAACCATGAACACAATTAAAGTAAATTATTTTTTTAAAAAAAAACACAATATAAGTAATCAATCAAATAAAACATAGAGATCTTTAAGGACAAATTTAAGTACCAAGGTGCACCAACCCCGAAAACTAGAAAATTTAAGTAACAAGATTTTTAAGGACAAATTGATGTAAACCAATTTTTTTAAAAAAATTGTTAAGTCGGCTAATAAAATTTTTATCATGAATTATACACCAGATTTCATAAAAAAATTCAGTCTGATGCCCCTAAAAAATATATGAATTTAATCCGACCCGAGCCCAATAATCCATATTTCTGGAAATATACATTGAGGTTCATCTAGTCTTATTTTTTGAGAAGCCCAGTCTGAAATGGCCCTGTTAGGGGATAGGATCATAATCATAAATTCATGGGCTTGAGCCCTAACTGGTATGGTTGAGCCCGACCCGAGCCCAAGAAGAGCTCAATATCTGGAACCTTCCAGTACTCTCGGACACAAGAAGATCTGCAACCGATAAGGATAATATTCAATGAATCCAAGATTTGATATTATCTTTAAGTTGATGTTAGAGTTCTACTTGGTCAAGGCTCCTACCCGAGTAGAGTCCTACTCTAACACCTGTTCTACCTTGACAAGGTAATCTATCCCTCCAAGCTCCTATAAATACAGGTATGGTTCATGATTTATTGATTCATCTCTTCAATTCACTTCTTGTTCACACACTCACGTACACGCATATTCTCTTGTTCTTACTTTTTGTCAAGCTCTTACACTTTCGAGCACTGACTTAGGCATCGAAGGGGTCACACCGAAAACACCTTCGGCGCCCCCTAACTTGGCTTCTGTCTGTGCAGAATACTCTCGTGCCCGACCCGACCCGATTTACTGAAGATTTGGAGATCCACTCTACCAGACCGAACCCGAAGAAAAAAATCGATATCATCACCGTCATTGTTAGAATTCAATTAACAAGTTCATTTGCAGCAGTTTTGACATAATGACCATATGTAATGGATTTGTTTCTCAACTAATACTCACTACGTCACGAGTCAGATCTGATTAAATGTACTTCATTCTAGTAATTCTTCGAAGCACGAGTACAGCAGTACAGGGCTCGTGCTAAAATCTAACATATATCCATTTTTTTATATATAGTAAATAATAATAAGAAAAATAGTAATGATTAAACTTACAATATTAACTTGGTGTCTTTTTTTCAACCTGCAAATCATAGGTTGAAAAAAAGACACCAAGTTAATTAATATTGTGTATGTATACATATATATATATGTATATATATAACTCAAAGCATCGAATATCCATATAAGATCATCACCATGCAAGACAATATCTTATTGCGGTACAACTATTTCAAGCTTTACCATATATAACATCAATGAATCCACTGCACTATAATTTCCTTCCCAAAACTTATATATCCAAAAACTGAGCAGCAAAATCACAAGAATTATATGTTAGGATTTTAATAATAGGTTGTTATGTTTGATGTAAGGGTTATTAAAGGGAATTAAATAATTGATGGTTATCAATTATTTAACGTGTCTTTTGAATTAGAGCAATGCTACATGTACAACCAAATTTGTACATCAATTTGTACAACACAACAAATTCAATACAAAAATTTCATTTATCAAAATCTCATGATAAATTGAATGTAAAATATCGCGATATAATAGCAAAATCTCACGATATATTTGTTGTAAATATCGTTATATACGATATATATTGTACGTTTAGCATTATTCTTTAAATTAAATAATTGATGATTATATTATCAATTATTTAATTGTTTAAATTATTAATAGGCATGGAAGTGTCCTTCGAATTAAACGGACATCTTTCACCAATAGTGGTGTTGGTTTATCAACGGCAAACAACTTTTACTAAAAGTTGTGCTGGTTAAGGAATTTGCCTATAAATAAGTGCATTGAGTTAAATTCGAATAATCCTTTTAATTCAATTTCAGTTTCTTATCAGATAAAAATCATTTGTTTCATTATCTATTCTTTGGGAGAGATAATAAGATTGCTGCTTTTATCTCTAGGCTTTGTTGTATTCTGGGGTAATTTGCTTTTTTTATTTCCAACAGCAACTCTGTAGTGGGGGCAAATATTATCTTAAAATTGTTAGATGAGTAATTTAATGGTAGAATCTATCAATCCAGAAAATATATTGTATCGGCTTTGAGGCGTGATATCACTTTCTTTGAATTGAGAGGTTAAATACTTCTTAGGCATCAAAGTGAAAAAACACAACAAGGGTTATGCCTTATGTCAGTCTCACTATATTGAGAAAGTGCTTCAAAAGTTTAATCATTTGGGCATTAAAGAAGCAAACACCCCATTTAATGTTTCTTGTAAACTATCTGAAAATTTAGTAAGATCTGTGGGTCAAATTGATTATGCAAGTGCAATTGGTAGTTTAATGTATGTCATGCATTGCACTAGACCTGACATAGCCTTCACAGTTTGCAAGCTTTCAAGATACACATGTAATCCTAGTGTAGAACATTGGAAAGCTATTGCTAGGGTGCTTGGTTATCTCAAAAGGACCAAATCTTTTGGTTTATTCTATAATAATTTTCCAGCGGTTCTTGAAGGCTTCACTAATGCAAGTTGGATAACCAGTATAAGTGATAATAAATCAACTACAGGTTGGATCTTTACTTTGGGTGGAGGAGCCATCTCATGGGCTTCTAAGAAACAAACTTGCATAAATCATTCAACTATGGAATCAGAATTTATAGCATTGACAATCGCAGGAAAAGAAGCCGAATGGCTTAGAAATTTATTGTTGGATATCGATTTGTGGCCAAAACCAATGCCTGCAATTTTATTGCATTGTGATAGTCAGTCCACTATGTCTAGAGCATTTAGTAAAATATATAATGGAAAATCTAGACATATTTGCCTAAGGCATGAATATATTAGACAACTAATTACTCCCTCACAATCTGGCTTTTTAGAAGTTGCAAAATGTTCCCTGGCAATCCGTACGTCTTAACGACATTTACCAAGACTGCAACAAAAACCCATCAATCATATGTTTCAACAAAACTTGGGATCAAAAATTGGAAAAAGGAGGCAACAAATTCATGAATAAAAATCCTCTCAAAGGCAAACCAAACAAAATGAAGTCAGTAGTATCCATCACAGCAAACAGCATATTGATTAAATAATGTGTCTAAAAATCAAATCAAACATTTCTTTGCTAAAGCAATCGCTGTTTCAAGTTATACAATACAACAATGAAGAAAATCCTCGTGCTCGTGCACTTTCTCATCAGTTCCTGCCAAGTGGCAATGATCTGCAGCTGTAAGTCTCCTTGAAATTCGACTTCTTAGCTGAAGTGAAAATCGATTCATACACCGCCTTGGTTGCATTTGCTGGCATTGTATCCGTAGCCTTAAACTTCTTGGACACCCCATTGCTATCTCCTTTTGCTGATTCAATCCTACGTTTTTTCCCATTATCGGCCAATTGCCCCGGCTTCTCCTCGTTCGCATTGCTCAGCTTCTTCGATTTCTTGCCAATATCCTTTTTTGCTTTCTCCTCCTTCATCTTCTCCCACAAAGCTGTGACCTCATCTTCACTCCCATTGATGACTATTTTATCATTCTCTGTAAACTCTTTGAGACAAACCAAACAAGCCGACGACTTCACCTCCTTCAAACTCTTGGCGCTCAAAACATGCCCACAACTTTTCATGGCAAAAAACTTGTAATTCCCGTTGAATTCCAGGCCCGAAATCGGGCATTGGAATTTCACAGCCCCATCGCCACCCCTGACCCCAGGTATCTGCACCAGCTCAACCGGAATCATATCTTTCAAACCCTTGATATACCCGAACTCCTTGGGCAAATTCTTCGAAAGGAGCCCCTCCACCAAAGCCTCCTTATTGAACAAATTCCCCAATTTATCAATGACTACAGGGTGCCTCAGCGGCTCGTTGGATAAACTACAGTTAACCCATTTGGAGAGACGCAACTCATTCGGATCCGCCTTATCCGGCTTCTTAACGGCGTACATATTCAGATAGCAGTCCCTAGACTCGGCCCCGGTGGCTCCTCCGTCTCCTCCGCCGCCGCATAATCGAAAATTGGCGGTGAGAGTTGAGAAAGGAGCGATTCGAGAATTCGCGAAGAGGGGAGTAGCGTCCGAAAGAGGCTTTCCATTTAGAGTGAAGAAAATGGATTCCGGGGCTCCAGGAAAAAGGGAAGATTTCAGGTGGCGGAGTGTAAAATTAGTGCTAGGGTTTCGGAAAATCATGGAACGGGTGGGGATTTGAGGATCCCCGAATCGAACAAAAATTTGATGAATTTGAGCTTCAGATTTCATACTTACAAAGGGATTTCCAGACAATCTGCGAATTCAGAGTTTTCTTAGGAAGGAAGATCAAGTGCTAATACAGATATATATATATATATATATATATATATATGTTTGTATCTGTATCTGGACTGACGTGTATTGGGCTTATCGAGATATCTTATATGTGGGCCTAAATCAATCCACTTCGAGCCTTGTTTGCATATGGCCACAAATACAATACATTTCGTTTTGTTTTTTTTTTTTTTTTTTTCAATAAAACAAACTTGATAGAAATTATAAAGCTCTTTTTGATAAGTAATTATATTATATTTTTATAAAAGTGTTTTTCACAAATTTTTTATAATATTTTAAAAATATATTTGGTTGGACAATTATTCTATAAAAACGTTTCTATAATTGAAAAGTAATATATTTTGATAGTCATCATTGATTTCAATTTTAAAAGCATCAAAAATATCTCAATGGTTCAATAAATCTATATTTGAAAAATACTTTTTTAAAAATATTTTCAAAAATATTTTACAAAAATATTATCTAAACAAATAAATTTTAAGTTCTTTTTTCACTTAAAAAATACTTGAATCGTTTTTAAAATATTTCTCCAAACAAACTTAAATAAAATAAATAAACTAAACCATTCTCAATAAAAGCCTGACCTACCTCGGGAACGGGTTAGTTAGTCTAATGACATACTCACTCTTTTCCAATTATATAGTTCACGTTTTTTTTTTCCAAATATATAGTCATATATCATATTTAGTAATATTTTTTTATACTCCTTTACTAATATACCCCTATTAACTATACCTAAAAAATTATGCAATCATTTTTTAATACATTAAATAGGAATAAATAAAAAGTTTGTATAAAATTTGTTTTTTCAATTAATTTTTTTAATCTGTGTAAAAAAAATAGGACTATATAATTAAGACTGAGAGAGTAATTCTTCTCAAATTCTAATTAATACCATTAGATCAAGTAGGTTTATCACATTTCAACAGAGATTGACGTCACGTGTTGATAATTCAATTGCTAAACTTTTCCTACCTTAAGGCTTAAAAAGGAGAAATATTTCACGGAGAATACCTTTAAAATAAAAATAAAAAAAAGTATTTTTTGCACTCATAATTGTTAAAAAAAAAAAAATTATCCGGAGGAAATGACAATGGGTACCTTTAAAAAAAATAGTACCTTTTGCACTCATAATTGTTAAATTGTTTTTTTTAAAAAATTGTTATGGTTTTAAGTTTTAATAATTAATATTATAAGCATAGTAAAATCATAAAAACTTTTGTGTGACAATCACGCAAGTCAATTTTTAAGACGGATCCATGAATTTTATAAGACGGATTTCTTATTCAGTAACTAAAGCGAGCAAGGGATAACACTCTCAAGAATTAAATGTCAGTAGTTCGTCTCTACTCTCCTCACTCGTGTTAAAGTTTCTCCTACTCACGTTCTCATTTTATAAACAAAAAAAAAATGTATTCATGAAATGGAGTGTTATATATCACAGAAATTGGGGTATAAAAACGATAGCGCCTTCAAAAGAGCGTCATTTAGACATGAAAATGATGCAGTAGGGAAGCAAAAGCGAGAAGAAAACAAAAGAAAGAAGATACATATACTGATATACATATGTGAGTGTGCGTGTGTGTGTATCTTATGATGCAATGAATCAATCCCTCGAAGGATACTACTTTTGAGGAAGAACACACCTGATTACGTGCATGATAACAGAAAGTATTCCCTGTTAGGGATGGGGCGGGTTTTTACTCGTGAATACTGACTGAGTCATGTCATTGGGAGATGGATGCCTCTTGAAATTTCATCTTCGATCTATTTGTCGATTGCTTCCACTCTTGAGCATCCTTCTGCAGAGGCACACTCAGGTGCAACTCCACCCAATGACGTTCAAACTCGAGACCACTAATCATCTGTCAAACCTCACAAATCAAGAAATCACGCAGCTGCATCAAAGGGAATAAAACATAATCAATTATGTAACCTTGGCTCTGCATTATTCTATATCAGGTCAAATAACAAACCAATGATAGAATTTGTCCCAATTCGCACGTCTGGTGGTACTGGGATTCTAGACAGCAAACCAACCTTTTTCATGTTAACAACTTTTGGTCCTTCTACAGGTATAATAAATTATGAAATGAATAAATGTACAGCAACTTGTGGAGCAACGTCTAAGCCTCATATATAAACTTGTTCGAAGAACTTGATTTCTTTATAAAGAGATTAGGCATCCAATTGGGTGTTCATTTGTTTTTCTCGCAAGACAAGTTAGAATTATGCCTCATCGAACCTTCATACATTTTAAAATTTTCTAATGAATTTCGTTTCTTATGAAAATGGAACTATAGCCTCACAAGCAACCAACATAAGCATGAAATGGTGAACTATAACTTACCAGTGAATGATATTTCTCTTCAAGATATGCCCGTTTGATTCATAACAAAATACAAGATTGTAGCATAAAAAAGCCAGAATATTCAAAGATGCATAATAATTTATTACAAAATTTATCACATCATTGCACGCTAAAATCCTACACTAACTAGGCTCTTACACAAACATGCCTCAAAACCAGAAAGCAAAAGTTACATCACTCTTGCAACAGATAATCATATAGACCATGCACTCACTGAGTGCCATACAATGAACTTAACATAATGGCCACATCTATTAATTTAATTACAAAAAGTGACTCTCTCAATCCCTTCTATTCAAAAAACATATAACATAGATTAAATCTTCGATTTTATACATTTGGACAATGACAATCAACACAGCAAAGTCCAAAATGGATCAAAGTCGAACTTACGATCGAAAATTTGTGACAAAAAACAAAAAAACATTTAAGTTGGAGATAAAAGAAAAGTTATGACTGGTAATCGAAAAACCAACCCAAAACTAACCAATAAATGTTTGCCAAAATACCATACATTCTTAGTTTAAAATAATAATAATAATAATAATAAATGTCATATATTCTTTAGATCCACACTTGGCCTATATACTATTTCAACCTATTTTTTAATAAATTCTGAATATTAGAATCAAACTGAGTTAAATCATGGTTAGGGAAAATTGCAGTTCTAGTCCTGTAAATTGCGCTATTTTGGATTTTAGTTTTGTAACTTGTTAATATATGGTTCGGATCCAATAACTTTGATTTTTTTTATTGGTCAGTTTTTGTCTGAAGCCTTGCAACCCATTGGATATAGTTTTATTTGGCACAGACGCTCTCCTAAATGGCTCATGTGGCAAGAATAAAGTATATGCTACACACATTAAAATCTGTTTAAGCAAAATCAAAGGGAAAACATTGGTGCCAAATACAGGTTTTATAGGTTTTATTCTCGCTACATGATCTACGTAAGAAAGCGTAGTAGATTTTAGTGGCTTCAGGCAAAAAAAAAAACAAAACAAAGCAAAACAACACATCCAAGTTACGGGATGAAGGCCAAACATTAACAAGTTAAAGGATTGCAATTGCAACTTTCCCTGATGGTTAACATGATGTGTGTTGATGTCCACATATCCGTAACTATCAATCAAGAAGTTGCAATTCCATACTCTATTGAAGATCAAAGTAGTATAATCATGTTTTAATGTTCATAACACAAACTTACAAGGACTAATATATGGTCATCAATCATCATTGACGTTGGAAAAGTTAAAATAATCACGTTCATATTGACTAGATACACTAATCTTTTGAAAATGTTATATTTTCATTCTCAACACTTACAAGTCACTACCATGTCTTATAGTTCCAAATAACCTTAACAACTTCCCTCTCAGTATCCAAAGCATTCTAGAGCCCTTTTACTTTTTATGCGCAGCCAGTATTGATTATTGATTAAGATGCTGATATTTGTCTAGCCAATGAAAAGATTCATTCAATGATGGGCATAAAATTGTTGTCCAATCTTCTTGTTCATCCATTCGATTTGAAAGTCTCGATATTTGCTTCAATTTGTTGAATCAATTCAAGACGTCGAAACGTAGCTCACTTAAAAGCCCATAGTTTTCAATGGAGAACTGAATTTGTGATGATGATGTTGACTCCACAGCTAAAGCAAACAATAAGTTCAAATTTTGCGCTTCATGACCAAGGGTTCACTTGATTTTTAACCTTGTTATTCATAAATTTGAGACTTGTATTGAAAGATCAAGTTTTGAAGCGATTCTCATTCCAGTGCACAGAACGGATCCAGAATTAGATATGTGTACGGACCTATGCATAGGCAAGATGGGATCACAAAAATAAGAGTGAGAACAAGCCTCTTTTAATATGAGGTATTACGGCCCATAGCTCTACCATGGCTGAGTGGTAAGGTAAATGTGTCGTGTAAAAAGCATAAACCAAGCAACCATTTGGAGATGTATGAAATAATGGAACAAGGCAATACATAGCACATCAAATACAATAAGTGGTACAGATTCTGTTCCATAAAAAACACATGCACAAACCTGACCACGGTTTTGACTGTGGTTCCTTGGTAGGCCATAACTAGGGTCCTTTCCATTCAGTAACTAGAACCTTTTGAGCATAAATTACGTTTTCTCACTCGTCCTGGTTGGCACCAAATAAGAGTAACGCGGGTTTCATCCCTCTCCACTAGTTTCATGTTTTTCTTCATAATCTTAATTATATTTTAATTCTAACTCAAATATTCCATATTCTTCTCAAAAGAAAATGAGGAAACCATTTATCCTTTGAGACATGTGGATGTCTCAAAGCTTAGGTAAAGACTTCACACACATTTTTTGCAACATTGACTTTATAAGTAAAATGATTATATGTCATTCTCTTAGGATATGAATGTTTCATTTTGGGTGTTCAATACTTGTTAATAACAAGAATTGTTGTTATTAAATATTTTAAATGCAAGAATTAAACTATTATTAAATATTTGGCTTGCTAAACATGCTAATGTACTTTTGGCGTATGAATATACTTCAAATCAGTGTTTTCATAATCGGACCGTTGATCGAACCGGTCTACCTAAAAAAAACGGTTCAACCGGTTGGACCGTTTCCCGGACGGTCGAACCGAAAAATCGTTTATATAATTTAATATAATAAATAATATATTTTGAATTTTAAAAACTCAAAAATTATATATTATATAAATAGAAAAAATATATATATTTAACATAGTTTGAAAGCTAAATAAATATGTAATATATTCAAAATATCAATTATAGTTATAAATTATTTAAATAATAAATTATTTTATTTTAAAAAAACCAATAATTATTAAAATAATTTTTTAAATGAAGTACAAATTTCAAATAATAATGTATTTTTTAAAAAAAATATTAAATTTAAAGTTCTAAAAATAAAAAAATTTAAATTTTCAAAAAAAGAATAAAAAAGAGTCGAAAAATCGGTTCAACCGGTTGAACTGGTTTTCCGGTTCATGACCGGTCCAACCGGTTCTTGACCGGTTGGACCGATTTTCCGTTTCTTGGAGACGTTCCGGACCGGGCCAGCGACCGGTTCTCGGTCGAACCGGCCGGTCCGGTCCGATTCCAAAAGCATTGCTTCAAATGGAGAGTATTATGTTGCTGATTGAAGTTTGTTTGGAGTTTTTGTTTTTATTTTTAGCATAAGTTTGTTTGGAGTTAAATAGCATTATAAGCTTGATTTCTCTTGAAGTTGGTAGACAAAGTATTTGATTAAATGTCAATGGTTTGAATCATATATATGAAAGATTTACATGTTTATACAAAAAAGTATATGTCGAAAACAATAACTAGTTTGCTAATTGGAGTGGCCTCATGGTAGTGGTAGGACTTCCATTAGCATTTTAGTTGAATATGCATAATGATATCATATGTTTGGAATGAGCATGTCTATACTTGTGTGGCTAAGTAGAGTATATAGTGACTATTGCGAAAGCATTTCATGGCATGAGTACAATTGAATATGTCCTAATTGCACATTCATTTAGGGGAAATTGCAACTTTTCTTCTGAAATATTTGTCTAAATTGGATTTTGGTCCTTTAACCGGTCAAAATTAGATTTCAATGCACGAACTTAACCTCTTCAGCACTCTCTTTAGTCATTTTATCCCTTGAGTGCTGACACGGCGCCAAATACCACAACAATGTTTAGCAGCATGTAGGTGTTATAATTATTAGCAACATTCAACACCATGTTTGCATTCCGGTAACATGATGACTAAAAGTGCAAAACTAGCATGTGTTGAGGAGCGTAAGCTATGTGCTGATGGAGGCATGCTAAGCTTATTTGTCCTTTAAAATTTAAATCCATTACTGAATAATTAATGGTCAAGTGGAAGGGTGAAAGGGTGATAAGATATTAAGAACATGCTAGTTTCAATCGGAAAGTGACAACGAACTATAAAGAGCATTTATTGATAAGGTACCGTAGTCAGACGATGGCAACCTCCTGAAGGTGATGATAGGTACTTTGTCTATGAAACGGACCTGTGGAATAGTGGCGTGGCGTGATCACTGAAATAATGGTGCCTGGGATAATGGTTGAGTCATTGCAAATAAACATGGGTTACAATTTTATACCTCATCACCATAGACTTAGAAACATTTTACACACGCATTGCATCTCTTATGCTGCTGAATTGAAATTCTAATTCAGTCAAAACCTTTCCAAATTTGAAATATTATGACATGTTAAAAAGATGGTTACTATATGACTGTTCATGATTTTATCCATAAAATATCGCAAGCACAAAGATGGTGGACAAATTAAATTTACTAGCAAAAAAGCATTCAATGCCATCAAGACTCCAAATATTGCATGATTGTGATGACATGAAGCGACTAAGCAAATCATGAGTCTTTTCCTCTATAGGGATGTGCATAGATGAAATACTATATTACTCCTACTGTCCTACCACGGCTAGTTACAGGATGTTGGTTAAGTTGAAGCAAGATAATAGAAGAGTTTACACATGAAGAAATCAAGAATCACCATTTATCATAGTGGAAGACAAGTGACCACTTATCCATTGAACCCTCGGAAAATAACGAGGACAAATCAAGAGAAGAGAGCGCAAGGAAGATAATCAAGATATATAAATTTGTCCTAGACGAAATGATGGAGGAGGAGGTTTGAAAAACATGATAGAAAATAAGATGGACAGGAAAGTTGATCAAAAGCTAAAAAAATTAGTTGATATAAAGAAAGATCATGAGGGTATTGATGGAGAAGAGAGAGAGGTTAATTAACAAAGATAATTAAGTAATGCCTACATTTTGTATTTCATGAAGAGGCTTCCTTTGAACAATAATGACTCTTATGTTTCTTTGTACAGTGTCATTAAAATTGCAGGTACAGAAAGCTCTTTTTTTCTTCTCAAAGATAGTCTTGAAGGCATCGTATATAAGAAAAATCAAGATCATTGAAGCTCAAAGTACTGTCAACTTTTAGCAAGGGAAAATGTGAAAGATAATACACGGAAACTCAAAAGGGGTATAAACTGAGTTTAAATTAGCTAAACAATTTGTCATAGGTAATATTTGATTACTACCATTTAATTCGCCTAAACTTGATTAGTTTTATCATTTAAAATAATTTCAAGTTTTAATGATCAATATAGGGTATGCACTCAAACATGTCATGGTTTAAGCCCATTTTGCAATTATAATTAGGGTTTCATGCCCATTTTAGGAACCTTATGAGATGCTTAGTTTTAAGAACACATATAAGAGATATTGCCTTGTGTTCTTGAACATAAAACTTGTCCAAGTATTTCAAAACCTGACTAATCATCCTCCTACATTCTCATGCGTCAGGTTTGGAGTCATAACTCAAAGGTTAAAGCTTTACACACCATTGAGCTTTTTTAGATTTGTTTATAGTTTATGCATGTTGGCTTCTTTTGATGCATTTTTGGGGTTCCCACATGTCCTTGCTATAATCGATACTCTATCATACATATCTTGCAAGATATTTGCTTCCCTAAAGAGCCCCTTTTTCATCCCACAGCCACCTCATATTTTCCTTGATTCTATATCTTATGCGTTTTCAGGTCCATAAATATTATCTGCTAGTTGCTTTTGCCACTGTATCTTTCTATCACCGCTCTTGAACGTAAATTAGTCATCATTGGAATGACCATTACCCACAAAGGATTCTTAGCAACAACTTTGTAGATGAAATTAACAAGCATGTCATGTACTCGCCGCTTAGGAAAGAGTCTAAGATTTCGGATCAGCACATTACATTGATCTTTCAACATGGAAATAGATAAAACAGACGGACCAAAGGATCATAAGTTACCTGAAAAATTGTCTATTTGATTATTGATTCATGTGTCTCTCTCTTTTCAAAGACAAGTAAGCATCCACCTTCAAGGGTTGGAACAAGCTCTTGAGGTGCAAATGCACAAAGTAAAAGGATTCTTTATTATTATTGTCAAAGGACAACTACTTTGATACCAAGAACAAGTCTTGAAATTGATTGCTTGAAGTTACTTTGCAGTTTCAAATACTATGATTTACTCTTCCAGGTGTTCAACATACATCATTAAATTGTCCGCAAATTTATTTTCATACCTCTTCTTTCTCTACACTAATCACAGCCTGGAATTCATGCGGATGCACACAAATATATTCGTAACAGAAGGTTTCTTGATTTTGATGTCTTCTCATTTCATGCATAGACCCATCAAAGGATCTGAAGGATGACAAACTAGAATCATTTCAAATTGTAAGTGTGGTCCCATATCAACAAAATGCAATGATCTAATATTGAAACTATTTTCTGCTTATCATGGAAAAATAAGAAGTTGGTTGCAAATGCACGTGTGCGTATGACAAAAGTCGAAGACTATATAGTATCCTTAACGTTTTACATCGAACAGACATTAAATGGTTATTTTCCCACCAATCCCTCTATAAGACCCAAAAAAAAAAGCATGCCTGACTTTGGTGCTAAGTGATGAAAGACACCATCATGTAAAATCTGAAACGCGACATTTCATGTCTATATGTATGGAACTATCTTTCCTATATACACAGAACCAATATTGGGCCTACTTTTCACATAGATCTGATGTTAATCAAAGATCTCGCTTTTTGAAACTGTGTGATATTTCAAATTGACCAATTGTAACAAGACACTAGTAAACTACATTATTATGCTATCTTTGTTCTTAAATGGTTAAATGTAGTGTTGCAAATTCTCAACAAATTCAGTACCATGACCTAGCTATTTCGTTGCAATGTGATAACATAAGATTCACAAGGCTGTTTCACACAATCTAGATTGTGCATATACATCCCACAATCCATACGGCTTCATTCTTTCCGGTACAAAATCCTTCCACAAATCCTTACTTTACACAAACTAAATTCTATCACTAAGAAATTAAATTTCGATTCAGATTGTCAGAATGAAAAAGAGAGAATCTGTATTATAATGAAAATAAAGCTAACACCAGATTAACTAAACAAGTAGCATATAAATTGCAACCGAATAAATTTTTTACTAAATGAGAAGCAAACAGCACCATCTAAATGGATCACACCAAGAAGACTAAACAAGAAAATAGTACCTGATATTCTCAGATTTTGTGGTGAATTTCTCTGCACATTCACTGAAATAAATCACGAGCCATCAAATCACTGAGCAGAGAATTAACCCAAAAACAACAAAGGCAAAAAATAGAAGATCGTGAGGTTTAAGAACGGCATAAAATTTCCTCACCTGTCCATGTAGATATGAACTCTCCCCCTTCTATATCTATGATTCTGATACTGGAAAAAGGCCGGACTCGAAACTCTAGGAACACAGCAACTCACATAACATAAATTTATTCAATCAAATCTCCAGCCACTACGATTCAAGATTCAAACATATCTTAAAATGGGTTCATCTTCATTCTAATCTAAATTAAAAACCCACGTTTTTCCCTTCAAGAAAAAGGAAACATGCCACTAAAATAAAGGGGAAAATGCCAGAAATATGAATATAGAAAGAAAAACATGAGATTCAGATTTTAGCTGGTAGTAGTACACCTTTGGCTTGGGAAACGGATAAGGATCACCGGAAAAATTGATTTAATAGTTTTTGCTGGAGTCTATTAAATTTAATAGATTACCCTAGAAAAAACATTAGTTTTTTGTTTCCGTTAAAACAAGAACAGTACCCAGGCGTACCTTAACTCCTTGAGAAAACCCAATTCGTCCTCTCCAAAAGCAACCTCAAAATACACGCTTCAGAGCTCCCAATAAATTAACCATTTTATTAGTGGATAAGTTAAAATAATATAAAAGAACAGTGTTTCCCGGAGAAAAATGGGGGGAAAAAACTAAAATCAAGAAACCAAGCCGTGAAAATAAAGCAAATATATAGTAGGTTTTTCATCACTTCCATGAACTGAGATGAATTTTTTTTTTTCCTTTAGCCAAAAAAAGAAATAGTCTTTTAAAACACAAAGAATAAACAAGAGAAAACACACAGATCGCTGCAAAATAGAGATATGTAATGTACTGTGTGTGTCTGTAATGCTTGGTCAGAATCCCGTGTCAGTGGCAGGTGGATTATCAAATCAAGTGGCCAAATATCACTATTCAGCACTAACATAACACAGATTAATCCGTTTTCCAAGCATTCCCAGAGCACAAAAACGAGATTAAACAACAAGGGTCTTGAAATTACGTTGCAATTTGAAATGGGTAACGATTAATTATACATATAAGCTCAAGAACCAGTGAGGGATATAGGGATAGAGAGAGAAGATGACAGAAAAGTAGTGAGCACACGCATCCACAAAAGCATACATCTTTATACAATTGCCTGCGTATGCTCACTCTCTTCTGTCAAGTCTGCATACTCTCTCCCTCACTGCAGCGAAAGAATCCAAAAAACTCATCAATGTTTTTCTGAACTTACTGCCTGTTCTTGACCAATTCTCGTGGCAAAAGGATCAGATCTGAAAATCAAAGAGAGACCCTTATTTGGAAAGACCTTTTATGCATCAAAGCAACAAGCTTTTTGGCAGATAACCGCATGCCAACAAGAATTCGTAATGGAAACATTAGGGTTTCGTAGATTTTAGAGTAACACTGCTGGAGCAGACAACCCTTCACCACCATTAATGTTACAGCTCTTCCGGTCCATGCAGCGCACAGGAGAATTGATCGGGGGACTATGAAACATAATCTTTGCTTTAAAAAGTTGCGGAATTTGTAGTGTAATGGAATGGGCCCGTGGCATTATCATCCTCGCTCTGCTTGTCGTTTCGGACTTTTTCTTGTACGTTCTGCCCACCTCACATTCAAAGGAGCGAAGGGTACAAAGGACAACGGGTGGGAATCTTCGTAAAGATTTGACATTAATTGAATCAAACCTTCTTCCTCTGAGACGTGTGCTCCGTGGATTGGTTCCCAAAAACAACTGGGATTTGACTTTGTCGGAATTCAAGCTGCTGGGATGGAACCCCGCAGCTTCATTCATCGGCTTCTATTCGGTTCCATACAATCACATTAATTAATGGGAAAAAGAACAAAGTTTTTGAAACAATTTTTCTTTTTTTTTTATTTTTAATCATGATTTTAAATTTTATAGAGTTGATAAAATATATAAATACTGAATGATATTAATTTAATATAGATAAATTGATTTTTTTAAAAAAAAAAGTTGGAAAGAAAATATTAAATATATAAAATGATTGGGACACAAGAAAAAGTAAATATAACGTGAATAAGTTGGATAGATGGATTATCATACTATCAGTGATACGTTTCTCATTTTTTATCATGTTTTCGGTTAATTTCTGGTTTAAATTCACTATTTTTCCCGGTTTTAGCTATTTATTTTTAATCTAATCTTATTTTTTGGCTTTTTGATAATTTTATTGTTTTTTTTATTGGGATCTTGATGTAACTTTCATGTCAAACGTCATGTCGGAGCTACGTTAGTACCACGTCATAAAAAGAAGTAATTTTTTTTAAGAAAAAAAATAGTGAGACTAGAATTGAAATTTGAAACATAGATAATCAAACTCGCAAATATATCAAAAAAAAAATAGTGAGACTAGAATTGAAATTTGAAACATAGATAATCAAACTCGCAAATATATCAATATGTTAAACCAAAGACACATTTTTTTCCTAATTGATAATTGACGAATGAATAATTTTCTTTTCAAATGATAATATGCAAAGTTGAGTTAAGGGCAATCTAAAAAGGAAGGAAAAAGTGCGTACTCACCCTTTGATTTCTAATATATTGTGTTTGGATTACAGGAATTAGATGAGATTTGATGGGATTTAGAATTGAAAATACTATTTTAGTGTTTGGGAAGTTGGGATTTTAAAACGAGATTGGTATTTGATGGGATTTCATAGGATTTCAATTAGTTATGTGAAATCTGAATAAATTTGGTTGGATTTCATGGGATTTGAGTATATAAAACAATAAAATCATTGTTAATAATACATTTATATACTTTACTTATAAATTTTAAATTTTTTTATTTTTTTACAAAATATCATTTATCCAAAATTTATACTATCAAATTCCAAAATATATTTTAACTTTTTGTCAAACACCAAAATGAAATTCCAATTCCATGAATTTAAAATTCAATTCAAAATCCAAATCTAAATTCAATTCTAAATTCCATTTTTTAGACATCAAAACATACTTAAAAATAAATTTTCGGAGAAAATTGGTCCGAAATTTGGATATATCACAATCTTGCTAAGATATATATTTAAAAAAATGAAGTATCGATGCTTCTGACTTCTGAGAGGATTGGATAACAAATTAAAAATAATATTGTTTAAATCCACTTTATTATATGTCAGATATATTAATGTTATTAATATTCCTACTATTTAATGATTAAGTATTTAATATTACATTTATATTTTTAAATTCTTTATCATTGATTATTTTGGGGGAACTATGGATGGTTTTTCGGTATACCTTACTACAAATATTGGTATGAAAAAAATTCATACCGATACCGATTGTAAAATTTCGAAACTTTGGTGCGAAAAAAATTCATATTGATACCGTATAGATACCGAAAAAAAATTCGGTATACCGAAAAAATATTTGTATATTAAAAAAATTTCGATACGATATGCCAAAATTTCGATACGATATGTCAGCCCTAGGAAAAACATTTGGACTCAAGATTCGGGCCATGTTGAGCTGAACTAGTATATTATTATTATGGTTTTGCGTTGGGCCAAGTTTAAAAATCACTATATGATTCATTTTAAAAATAAATGTTTTTTATTTCATTAGTATCAACAAGCTCAAATAATATATATAGTAGGTAATATCCCTCAGTAGCAATTCTCTTCTAAGAACAAAAATGCAAGACAAATTTTATGATAATAATGTACGTGTATAATATAATATAACATCAAATATATATAATTAGCAAACTTTCTTCGGTTTTCTTGCTTCTTGTAAACTAGGATCGCGTATTTGTCGTATTTTAGCTGCACTTCTTCCATCTTCTTCTCTTCCTCCTCGTTCACATTCGTCTCTTATCAAAGAGTGTTGATAGCACTTGAACGCAACAAATAACATGAAAACTGCGCAACAAAAAGTTTCGAAAGTCATATTTATTTTTAATTAATCGAAATCTATATATTAATTTTACGTATATCATTTTCCGAATTTTTGAAAATACACGAACTTATATGTATATGTATATGTAAGGAAAAAATTATCTGTATAGGGGTTTAGTACATGTCGCCCGCAGGGTAGTGTAATTCTATGATTGCTCAAAATTAATGGGTCCCACGTGGAGCCCACTGATTTTAATCAATTATGAGCCGTCACGTCACCCACAGGACACTACCCTGCGGATAGCATCTACTCAACCATATACCTGTCCAAATCCGTGCGATGACAGAGGATAGGTTCCAAACAAGAGAAAAGATTGCGAATCCAACGGCTTTCTTGTGAGAGCATGATTCCCAAGCGTCGCTGAACCGTCGGATCCAGAATGTCCCTGCATGTAATTAATGTTTGTTAGTAACAAACATATCTTACTATCTTACTATTTTATAAAACTTGAGCCACTTTTAAAAACCATTTTGGTACATTTTGATGACATCAAAATATATTTATCATTTGACATTTGGTAGTTATTTAAAATTTAATATATTTACATTGAAAAAAGGGTAAAAATAGGTAAAAAACAAAAACAAAAAAATTGTCTCGCATTTTGAAAACTGCATTCTACACATTATTAATAACTACACTCACTTTTCTATGTTGAAGGAACTGAAATGAATTTGATTTATATCATATTGACCACACATGCATAGCGTGTGCACTTTTAATAGTATATATATAAATATATCCCACGTTTGTTGAAATTAGATAGAAACACAAAGATGATCATATAATATAACAACTTAAAAATCTGAGTCGGATATGAAAGTTGTTTGTTTTCAGGAATTTTTTTCCATAAAAAAAAGAAAAAAAAACTTACAAAAAATTATCTAAAAGGTTCCAAAATCAACACACAAAAAGAGACGTCAGTTGGCACACAAATCTAGACTGCTCGGCCCCACTGTCGGTTAATTCTTTTTTCTTTTTTAAATTAAATTTTTAGTCATTTTAAATCTATAATAATTTAATTATACATTCATAGCCAATTTTTTTTAAAAAAAAATTATTATTTATGTATATATGTGGATATATCGTAGGAACACTATTTCGTAAACATTATTTCTGCAGACAAAACATTTATTATTGACTCGACCTCAAAATTAAATAATACAAAGTAAATAAAATAAAATAATAGAAAGTCCTATAATAAATGAAATAATAATAGTGTCGGCCAGCATAAATAATTGCATAAAATTCAGAGTCGAATGAATTATTTAATTAAGTTACCGTATGCAGTGATCTGGACGGAATAGGAAGAGCAGACTTTTGGTACCGTAAACACTCCAATAAACCCTGTCAATTTTCATTGTGATGTCAAATTAAAATTAAGTACCAAAAAAAATTATTAACTACTAACTAGTGTCTCTAGTATGATTCTGTTAGCACAAGGGCAGTTACGCTCGTATATTATATCTGACAGTTTTTTTTTTTTTTACCTTTTTTTGTAAGTAAGATGATCCGCGTAAACATATTATGTGCAAAACAAATTTGAGAAGTTAGAACTCGTTAGCATCGAGAGATCCCTCTAATATATAGACTGGAATTTCTTTTTTAAGTATGCATGAGTCCATGACAGTGTTTACTTCAATCTATTCGAAATAGATCGAACATGGTGGTTCCGCTTATGAGCATAGTTAATCTATTTTAAGATTCCATACGAATCAAAATTGTACGTTTTTGAGATTCATGTTGTAGTTTTATGTAAAATTTTCGATTAGATTAGTTTTTTTTTTTCGATAAACAACGTACACATGGTACAGGAAAATCATACATCCATTTCAAAAGTCATGATTAACTTTGAAGGGATGCTAAGGTTTATATATCGCACACATACATATAATGTTAGTGATGTGGGACACTAATCAGAAGATTAGATTAGTTAAATAACCTACAATTATGCTCAAACTCATTTTACACTATAATCTAGTTGCTAAGACAAATTGTGATAAATGAAATCATCATTGTCACCATATTAAGGCAGTATTTGTAACTTTTGAATATAAATGATTGTGAATTTTTTTTCACAAATTTATTTTAAAAAAAAATTATAATAATTTATTTTTAAAAATCGCAAACACACAAAATCTTAATTTTTTTCCTCGCGTTTTCACTAATTTACCCATCAAGATCCTATTTTCTTTATAATATAAGAGAAACAAGTGACGGTGATTGGTGTGGGTGAAATACCTAATTTAGCCATCTTCCACATTGTGATATAGCTGCCACATCTTGCCAACACAAACAGAAGCACTGCCAACTGCCAGAGGCTAAAATTGTCATCTTCCCACAAAACAATAGGGAAAAGAGAAGGGTGTAAATGATATTTTCACATGAAAAAGGGCATAAATGAGATTTCACCTTCATTGTTGTGGAAGGATCCCCAGAGAAAAGAGCTCTTAATTTAAGGAGGAACTCATTCACATAAGGAAGAACCAATTTTATTCCCCAAATGGCTTCTTCCTCTCCAATCACATAATCTTCAATTGTGTTGTTATCAATAGTGCCCCTATTTGTTTGAGATAAATAAAATTAAATATATATTAATTTTAAATAAAGTAGTTCTCATTTATTTTCACTCAAAAAAAATCATATTAAACTGTTGCACGAATCAATTTTGTGACACATATTCCGACCAAATCAGACTGACGCAAAGTATTAATTTTAATGTAACAAATATTATGAATCAAATCAACCCGTTTTCCAATATAAATCTACTAAATCATTTTCCAAGAAACCAATTATTTTTTAGACAATACGGTTGTTAATCATTAAAAAAAGTCAAATAAGAGAGAATATATCAAATATCTAACGAATAGATGCATACAATATAAAAGACACCAACACTGAACTTTTATAGAGCCCCACACTTTGTTAAAGATTGGCATGTGATCGTCACACATTTAAACATTGTCATACACTTTGTATTATGTATTTTTTTGAAAACCGGATATTTTTTAGTACAAAATCAAAACTCGAGATCTCGTCTCGAGAGTCGATGTAGGCCCACTGAGTCATAGTCATTTATCAAATATTTAAGAAACCATTTGGGGGAGTTTTTGGCCCAATTTTATCTATGTCTTTGTTGGCTTAAAGCAAGTATAGTAAAAGCAACCAAACAACCAACAGTAATGAATTACCTGCTAATTAGGGATCTGAAAAGAAAATTCACAACAAGATACGCAAGGCCTAAATAGGAAACCACAGAAATGAAGCTGCAAAAAATACCCATAAATCATAAATAAAATATTATTTTGACATATCATTATTACTATGATTATTATTATTATTATAAATTTAAATAATATCTAACCTTATATTAAGATCCTTCGTGTAAGAAGATGAAATGATAGCAAATGTTCCAATCCCAAAGACGAAAGACGATTTTGCTACATCCCTCCACATGATCAAGTCAGCTACAAAAATCCAATCATGAAATTGGAATCACAAATTAATACGAAAAATTCACCCAAAAACAAGAATATAAAAATAAAATAAAAAACTCACCGAAACTCTGTAATTTGCTGTGTGTTCTTGTAACTCCATGGAAATCATCATCTGAATCTGGAACTGTAAAGAAATGTAAAAAGCACACAGCATCAGAAAAAGAGAGGCGATTTCAATGAAAAATTTCTAGAGAAAACACGAGAATTTACTTGGGTCAATTTTAGTGGGATTTTGATGAAATTTGGCGTGATTCACAGCTGGTGGAAGCTGTATCTTTGCAATGGGTGAAATGGGCACAGATTTTTTATTTCCCAGAAGCAATTTCTTCTGCTTGTTTTCTTGCAAACTTATCTCTTCAATTTCAAGATTCTTCTGCTTGTTTTCTTGCAAACTTATCTCTTTGATTTCGAGATCCTTTTCTGCAATCTCACCCTCGATTTTCTTGCCATTTTCTTCTTCTTCCTCCTCCTCATCTGTGTTCTTGATTTCGTCAGCATTGCTCGACTTTTCCCCCAATGGGATCTTGTCAGATCCTCCAAGTTCCTCAATTTCCACCTTCCCCAGCTCGGAATTCCCCTCCCTCGATTCCTGGGAAGAATCCGATTTCACTTTCCTCAACTGAACCGAGACTGATCTAGTTTTCCTGGTCTGAACCGGGCTTTTCTTGGCATTCCCATCGCTGAATTCCCTGAACTTGTCATCCAAATTCTTGCTCACTTCAGATCTCTGCACACCAATTCGAATCGGGCTGCCTTCCAAACCATCAGATTTCCATGTTTTCCTCTTAGCCGACGCGCTGCCACTCCCTCTCCCTCCCCCAACTGGGCTCTGTTTGTCCACAGTACCAATTGGCTCAGTATCATTCACGGGACTAGCACTGATACTAGTACTACTGCACGCAATCTGAGCATTTTCTTGAGGAATTTGATGAGTGGCATCGAACACTTTGATGCCACCTTTGACTTGATCCAGCTTCATCCTGGTCTCCCACACAGAGCCTACTTTGGGGGCACTGCCTCTTCTTCTGCTGACACCCGAATCCGTTTCTTCTTTAGTACTCATATTTTACAGCACTGATCTGTAAAATGCAATGAGTAGCGAGGGGACCCAACTCGGAAATGGAGTATGATGGTGACTTCAAGCTCAAGGAATTGGGCTTGTTTTCATCCAAGTAAAGAGAACTCGGAGAGGGACTCTTCAATTCTCTCTTTTTTTGGAGTATGAGTAAATAAAAAGAAAAAGGAATGGCTTCAAATTTCAATCCTATTCGTAGGTTGGTTAGAATTCATTTTGGATAGGTTCATCCGACATCAAAATCTTTAAGTTCGGAACGAGCTTTTAAATTCGATACTAGCCATGGTAACAAATCCATTTCCCAACTCAAAACCAAAAGAGTAAAAATCTTGAATTTTATCTATACTATTTAATAAAGAATCTGTGTACATCAAGTTAATCGTTTTTTTGGTGTCTTGGCATATTTTCAAAATACTCTTGCTTTTTAATCTTTTACTATTTTTTCCTGATTTGCTTTTTCCATTAACAACTCTTTCCATCATATGTTATAATCACTGGATAATTTTTTTCAAATTAATTAGTTATTTCCTTTTGTTGTTAATGTTCGAACATAACCTGCAAAAATGGGCCCAAAAAAAAAACAGAGATGCGTAATGATCGTATAATCGCATGATTTTATTTTGTGTTCATTCAAATTCACGTTGCATAGTTTTTCAGGAAATGTCTAAAATCACTGGACAATGCTATATGTACACTGAAGGTTACACGTTGGGTTACACAGTACACTTGAAATTACACGATTATACTATATGCATTTTTAAAAGATTTTTTCACAATAAATTGCATGAATAATAATGTAATTTCAAGTGTACTGTGTAACACAACGTATAACTCTCGGTGTACATATAGCATTACCCAAAATCAATACATGTGCAAACGTGCATATGATCGCTAATATGTATTAAATCTCTATCCTTATTTAATTGTTTGTACCAAACAGTTAATGGATCAATTAACAATTGCATGATAGAAGTAGCTCGATTTGATCAGTTGGGGGGATTAAATTAAAATTAATGGTGGTTATATTTTATTAGATGCTCTATTTTCAAAAGGACAAAAGTGCCTTCAATTGTTGCTTATATTTTAGGAACATCCCCATATGATTAATAAACCTTATGTCACATTAATGTCTTCTCTATGATACATAATGATTACCCCCATTCCACCCCCTTCATCTATCCACCAAATAAATATAAACATAAATAAAATGCTTTTGATATTGATATTTCACCTACCAAATTTGTTGTTCACATGAATCATGATAAATCCACCAAAAATTAGTTAATATTAAATCCCATATTTGAAACAAACGCGATAATAATTGGTGAATAAAAATAAAGAATATATAAGATTTATAATGATATTTAGTTTCAATATGAGAGTTACGTTCACTTTTCATCTCTACAAATTTTCGATAAAGATGAAACCGCAAATTACAAAAAAGAATACAAGAGTATGCTCTCGAAACTTTCCTATCATATCATACACCTTTTCGCACTTACAAAAAATTGTACTTAAAATTAACATACCTGATAAATGCTTAAAAAAATAAAAAAATGTTCATAAATATTATAAATACTCGAATTAGTGGAGTAGGTGAACGTTTAAGTAATGGTTAGGATTTCAATTCTTCTATAATTATTTTCTTGAATAAGTTTATTGCACATGGTTTGTATGTCCAATGCACATCGAATAATAACCATGCGAGTTCCATTATCATTAAAAAAATATTATCTCCACTTAAAATAAATAATTACGTAGTTGGTTTAAAATTTTGATAATCAGGTAATCTCCTTTTTGTCCAAATTTATCTACTATTTGATAATTCATAAAACAAACTAAGTTCGAAATAAAATGTCCACATATTTTATAATTTAAATTTTATGTATTATTCGTAAAAGTATTGCACTTTGGTTGAATGAAATGTTAATATCATTTTTTTTTTAAAACTAATATCATTTATTATTAAAAATATTTTTAAAAGATCGTTGCATCTTACAAGTTGCAACTTTAGAGCATGTACAAGGGCCGGTCAAGTGGAGCGATCAAGCCCACTTGACCGGCCCACTTCATTACCTCGCCCCTCCAATGGGCGAGGATACCGATTCTATCTCCTACCTCCAACGGGTAGAACGAAGAAAAAGACGGATGATAATTTATTACTGTCAAAATGGTGGGCCCCGCGCGGAGAGGCTCCGCCCGGTGAAGCCCACCATTTAATAAAAAAAAAAATTGAAATAAACGGCAAGATCTTTCTGGCCGTTTGAAGATATCTGGCCCTTTGATCTTAAAAAAAAAAAGAAAAAGTAAGTTTTAAAAAAAAGAATGGTTGGGATGATCTGGCCGTTGAAGATCAACGGCCAGATCAATCCCAGCCTATTTTTTAAAAAAAAATATTAAAAAATTAAAAAAAATTTAAAAAAATCCGATTTTTTTTTATATATATTCTGAAAAAGTACAAACGGTAATATTTTTCAAATTCAATCATTCTTCTATAAATAGGTTTGAATGCATCTCATAAAATTCACAATTTCTACTACTTGAATTCCAAAAATTCTATATTCTCCAACTTTCATTATATTTTCAATCCAATTTCGAAAATGGATTCATGAAAAAATAATGATCTCAATACTCCTTCACCAAATAATTCTCAATTCACCGACGACCAAATGTTGAGTTTTATGTTCAACCAAACTCAATTCTCCCAAAATCCCATCGAAATATCGTCTCCTATCTTTGAAGCCCCGTCTACTAAATCTAGAAGGAAAGGAAAAAATATCGTCGTTGGCGATGTTGGTGAAGGCATTAGAAGGAAACCTTGGACGAAGGTTGAAGATGAACGTCTCGCAAAGTCATGGTGCAACGCTTCAACCAATCCGGCACTTGGCAATGATCAAAGCAACTCGAGTTTTTGGGGATTGGTTTGGAATGAATATAACCATGAGTTACCAAATGGATGAAAAATACGCTCACCGGACAACATGCGGCAACATTGGAATGATGTTTCAAAACGAGTGTTTGCCTTCCAAAACAAAATAAGCGAACTTGAAGCACTCAACCAAAGCGGATCTTCATTTGATATGAAAGTATGAATTCATAATTTTTTTTCGAACTTGTTTTTTTTTTTGTTTTGTTTAGTATGCTCAAGCTCAAACGATGTACGAACAAGATCATAACCATCCATGGTCCGATGAGAAAGCTTGGTTAGTGTTAAAGGATCAACCAAAATGGAAGATATGGTCGTTCGATAAATTCGTAGGAGGTTCGACGAATGCTACGAAGAAGCTTAAGAATATTGATGGTGAATCATCTTCATCTCCTTTCTCCACACCATCTGACACACAAACCGGCGAAAAAGGAGATGATGTGCAAGAAGTGAGCAAAACCACTAGGCCGATGGGACGGAAGGCCTTCAAAAGGGCAATGAGAGGAGAAGGATCGAAAGATACAAATATGGTGGAAATGTTGAAAACAATACATGAAGTAGAAAAAAAAAAAAAGGATGAAGAGAGGACTGACTGCTTTGACAAAAGAGCATTATGCAACAATGGCTCAAAATATGGAAAAAAAGTTCGAAATGAGGATGATGGAACACGAGATGAGGGTGAGAGAGCAAGAAAGAATGGAGAGAGAACAAGAAAATCGAATCATGGAAAAAGATGTTAATGATCCAAGGCTCACTGACATTCAACGTCAGTACTACATGAAGATGCAAGAACAAATTTTTCGAAAAAGATTCAATTAGTAATTTATTTCAGTGCTATCTCATTATATTTTATTCGGTTGTAATCTTTTTAAATTTATTGTCTTTTTTTTATTTCTTGTATTTTGTTATTGCGTGTAATCTTTATTTCGAGTGATTTTATATTTCAAGTAAGTTTTAAATTTTAATTATGTGTATTTTAAATTTATTATATTTATGTTCAATTTTATTATGTTTAAAAATATTAAATATAATTAAATAATAATATTTAATTTTTTATATTTATGTTCATTTTTATTATGTAATTATTAAATTTAATTATGTATATTTTTAATTTGTTAATTGTATTTTTATTATGTTTTAAAAACATTATTTAAATAGATTAAAAAAATAATATTTCAACATCACCACTACAACATCATCACACCATTGTAGAAACGTACAATGAAATTATCAACGCTGACATCATCATGCGATCAAGTTACCAACTTGACCACACCAACTTCCTCACATCCTTGTACATGCTCTTATCCGGCTCGTTAGCTATTTTTGTTTGTTGTGTTTTAATAAGTTGCAAACTCCTTGAATTACCCACCATTTAATTCATTCAAATCAAACGTAAAACTATTTATTTAATTAAATAAATGAGGCATACATTGGAATGGTTAAATAGGAAACTGAGTAAGTTTATCGGCAAATCAAGAAAAAAAAAACAGACGGAGGGTTGATTAAAAGTGAGTTAAAAAGAAAAAGTGGAGTTGTTGAAAATGTTCTTACACAACGATCGGGTGAAGTTGATTTTGAACGCACTGCATCAATCGTGTTGGAGGGTGCCTTTTTATTGGTAGAGGCAGAGTTGATAATTTTTCAAAATGGAAGAAGAAACGGCAACCATGCTTGATTTGTGATTGTTCAGTTGGAGAGAATCTGATGTTTCATTTGTTTTTTTTTTTTTCAGAGAAACAGATGGGGTTGAGGGGAGAGGGGAGAAAATTGAAGAACATCAACTGAAAAGGGGAAAAAGAAGAACGTGCGTGGGTGGAGGGGTATTTTTGGGTTATTAAAAATCAGACCAAGACATCATCGTCAGTTTTTATGTGATGCTTAGACTTAATAAATAGTAAAAAATCTACTCAAACCGTAAAAAAAACGGTTTGAAACTAAAACTATGTTCAAACGGTTCAGTTCCAACTTTACCTCGAGCACCTAGACCGTTTCTCTGATTTTACCTGAGAATCCAGACCGTAGATCTGTGGTGAAAGTAATACTCTTAAGGTAGGTCGAACTCTACCGTAGTTAAGCAAACATCAGAAAATTGAGAGGGGAAAGAATTAACCTTTTGATAAATTAAAAGGCTAAGAATTCTTTATTACTGCTAGTTCTCCTAACATTCGTTTTAAGTACGGAACCATTCAACTATAATTTATTGAAATATTATTACAAAAATTTGGAAAAGAACAGCTACACTACATAAATTGCAACTACTTGAAATGTGTACTGTACAAAGTCCAGGAGAAAAAAATATGTAACTTTACAAATGAAAATGTACAACTAACATACTCTTTGAGACGTCAACTTGCATTCATTCTCTCCAGCCAAGACGAATATGTACACGAACCTATCATCAACAAAATTGTGGACACCAGACTCTGCAAAATGAAGATTATCAAAGGAATTCGATCAATGTTTCGCCTACAAAATCTTAAGAGCAAAAGAAGAAAAGGAAAGCTGTAAATTTAGGAGTGTTTTATCTTGACAATGTCTAATCTTTCACCTGTTGTCGCAGTCAAATGTCCAAAGCAAAGGCAACAGTCGTTGCGACTTCAGGGGATTTTGGCCAGCTGCAGTGTCTGTTAGATCGAAACGATTGCATACCTTTCTTAGTTAAACATGACCTGAGAATTCAAAGTTATTTTGCATGGAATTATTTGACGCTCTTGACTCGGGATAAGATCAATTTCCCACTATCTTTTTCAGTTGCATTTATCTTTGATTTCTCATTTGAAGCTTCTTTTTCTGCCTTCTTTCTCTCCATCTCCAGCTGCTTGCAGTTTTCCTCGTGGGATTTTTTGAGCATTCTCACAAAGTTCAGTATCGTTGAAATCACTGCACCATGTTTCGGGTAAAGGAGATTAGGACAAACAAGAATCACAAAGCCATATAATGTTGAGATTCTACCTTCTTGTTCACACACGTTTTAAGGTGCATTTGAAATCTATCATGATTATTATTGAAATTACACTTGATATGCAGTGGATTTTGAATTTTACTTTAATTTTGTGCATCTAAGCAAGTTATGCAATTCGAAAACATAGTCTCAAATCCATCTAAGCACAATCTAATAGACTAGAGCAGGTTCGGTAAAGTAGCTTCTGGATGAGGATTAAAATAGGTGTGTTTGATAAGAGGTAAATCAAATTAACCTATTGAGAATTTGAAATCTATTACAATGAGAACTTCAAATTCATGAAAGTACAAAGGGATCCAAAAAAGTTATGGATCATACATTATAGTTTTGAATTCCATTGACTTTAAATCCTTCGATCTAGATCTCTCTCTAAAGTGGGCCTAAAGAGTAAACGAACCTAATCGATCTGAATATGAATTTTAAGGCTTATCGGTTGACCCATGAGCCCGAAAAGATATCCACGGTAAACTGAGGGAATATAAGATTACCTTGTTCAAATGGGCAGCGAGCTGGGTCCTCACCAAAATAAAGGATCAATGCATCCACATTTCTACCCTGTACAATCAAATATTAGAACAGCAAACAATGTTTGCTGAAGATATAAGCACATGCAAAACCTAGACCAATATTGTGAAAAGACGATTAATACATACCACTCCAGAATAAAGTGAGGCCAAGGACCTCACTTCACCTTCAGAGAAATTAAGAAACTCCTTCAAAGTCTGAACAGAAAAACAGCATAATTTGTAAAAGGGAATGTCAAAAAAAGGCATGAGTAAATGTTTTCTATCGTTTGGAAAAATGCCTGTTCTTCAAGCTTACACAACAAATCATATATTCAGGTGATATTGATAATTCGATTATAGTCTAGCCCTTTCCTGTAGGCACTACTGGCCATCGGATCTTCCAGTGCATTCAATCATCAACATTTCAAAAAAAAAAATTGCAAATATTACCCTAGTGACCCTAATCAGTCGGGACCTAAGATTTTTCCAATAACGAAAGTACTAATATACCTCTATGCCAATTGCCAGCATAACTTAACAATGGTCATTTGTTACAGCTTTCCAAATCAGTTTGACTGAGCCACTGAATGAAAGTCATAGTTAAGTTTCATTAAGGTATTGATGTTTACAGATATAAAATGTCAGTTAACGGGTGCTATTAAGTTATGATACCCATGGTATTTGATGGCGGGTCATACCACCTTTATCGTTGGCTCATCTTTTGCACCATTCACTGGCTGTCTTCATGTTGTTTCGTAGTTGTAGAAGAGTGTTAAGACAGTTTATATAGTATAAATGTTGAGGTTCTCAGAAGTAGATGAGGATTCACATCTAAGCCCACAATACTAGCTAAAATGGAGGAAGCATGCCAGCATTTTGTTCCAGGTTGACTTTTATTTACCATGTAGATTTTTTATTACATTTTATCACTTATTTTTCGATTTTTATCAAACTTTATCAACAAAGTGGAAACCAAGACCAATTCTCTCCAAATAAACCAAATATACACGTGGAATAACATTGGCAAGCTACCATCAGCACACGGTCGTGAAAAAACACTGTTACGGCACTCAAGACTGCATGATAAGTTAGAAAGGAAGCCAAATTAAGCAATTACAACAATCATAATGGCTGCAAATGGAGAAACTGATTAAAAGATCCACCAGAATTTGGCAGAAAATACTCTCTCTACTGGCACAGTATGCGTGAAAACAAATACTAACTAATTGTGTTCAACTCCTGTTTTTCCCCCTAAAAACACAGTTGAATAAACTTTTAAGTACTTATTACTCTGGACCCCGCTTGCTGTATATGGTTGACAACTTTTCACCAAAGTGCTTATGTGTGACTCCCATTTAAAGTGGGGACTCGTTAACAGGACATAAACTTGGATATGAAAAATAAGGAAAGAAAAAATAACCTTGAAACCACTGAAGTATGTATTTACATGTCTTGTATGTATAAACATATAGTGAAGAAAAAGAACAAAATGTTGGAATTTTTTTTAATAAACAAATAAACCAGGTTGAAGAAAATTAGTAAGAATTGTTGCTTGGATATTATCAAAAAATTACCTTGCGAAAATCATCAGATACGGGTCCATCATTTTCAGCCATGGATAATTCCTGCACAACTTTTTCAATACCTTTGCTAATGGCTTGCATTTCCTCGGCCAAGAATTTTAGTTGTATCTGGACAAAATTGTCCACTTAAGATGACAAATGCCACATATCATAATAACTTAAAATTTTTTATACTGGTATTAAATTCTTTAACATGCCTTTGATGCAGGTTCCAAGCTAGACAGATCTTGCCAAAAATCAAGAAGCTCGGGTAGTTTATCAGCAAGTACCTGGGGAGAGAGAGAAAAAAAGTTTCATTATCACATTCATGAAGACAATGTGTCTCTGTTTGCAGCTAATCATAATAAACAGCGACAACAGAACAAGATATGTGGTACATGACACCAAGTACAGGGAGAAACTAATAGTCACAAATCGCTTGATCTGGATGGTCTGCTTGATAATAAATGATAGATCTCACAAAGTAGGGCAGGTAAAACAAACAGCAACAAAAGTATTAAAGTTTTCCAGACACCAGAAATATAAAAAGAAAGAAGAGGAAGTTGAAAAAGAAGGGCAGGGCAAGGATTTCAATGCACACCACCTTTTTTACCGCATCCGTTTCACATGTTAAGCATTTACTGCAATAGATGTGGCACATCACGACCTCAAAAAAAACACTTTATATGCATGTATCAGTAGGAACCCTATACCGTTTGCACCAATTATGAGTTAGAAGATAACTAGATAAGTACATACAAACTGCTTTGCAATGAGTCCACATTGTAACATATTTGAAAATAAAAACAAAACAAATCAAAACAAATACTTATGTTATTTGCTATACACTTCACTAATCAGTGCGACTATTAATTTCACATTGTAGTTCTGTACCAGAAGATCGCTTTCCCTGCCGTTACAAAATTTCCAGCAGCAGATCATGCTAATATGCACCACTAATCCAACCACAGATTATTCATGGGATTCTCAATTGTACTATTCTTTATCAGAAGATAGACAAAAAGACATGTTGATCCATACCTTGCAAAGATAATGCATCAATGTCATCTTGTTGTTCCTGGCACGCGTTTCAGTAAGTTTGAGCAGGCTATCCAACCTGAACCCAACAGCAGAACCTGTCATTATCGCATCTGATTAGACTCAATAAATTACAGAAAGATATTTGTAATTAAAAAAAAGTAAAAATAAAATCAAGCGTCTCATTCTGAATAATATAAGTTGACATTGCTACACTAAAAAATTGCATAAAAGAGCAAAAATTTGTGCACTTGTCAAATTCTGTGACTTAACTGCATTTATATGCAGTAGTCAGAAAGTGGTTGTCAATTTTTCGCCCTGGTATACTTCTCAAATTCAAGAGCTGGATGATTTTTAGTCACTCGTAGATGAACCAGATACATTCTCATTTTAATCCGATATTTGTACGTTTATAACATGAGGTAGTGAAACATAAATACATAATCAAATCTTATGATTATATAACTGAAAGCTTGAGAAGAAGAGAATAGGTAGGAAACTTTGATAACAATTATTCTTTCAAATGTCAAATGTATATATACTTTTCAACCCATTCAAAAGAACATCATAATATCAGGCCTGGTTCACCTGGATCAAACATAGTTGATCTGCTTCCCAGCATCTTGACAACTTTGTACTAAACGATCGGATTCCAAATATAACAATTCCAAAAATTCAATGCCAAATTAATCACAGGACAAAATAATATTTAAACTAAACCAATTAGGTGATGTAACAAATGTAGCAATTAAATCCCACTTCTTGTGCTCACAGGAAACAAAAATCCAAACTATAAATAAACTTCATCATGAACTTGAATTTGATGAGGGATAGGATATTGTATCCTTATTTGAATAACTACATGATAGCTTTAAAAAAATACTCACGAGGTTTACGTCCAATACAGTCTTTCCTTATTCTTTTTCATGATAATCAATAACATAATAGAAAATTACAAGTCTGGAACTGATTTTACTAGACAGGAAAATAGGTTATCATGAAGGTTACTTTTACTTTAGTTTCCTTCATTAAGTCATCCTTATTGTGCTTCTACCAAGCAAGTTCCAATCATGCTAACTGCCACATACTAGTGGGGCCACTCGGCCGATTCAAAGCCAACGTTTCCTACCAAGCGAGTTCCAATCATACAAACCGCCTACAAGTGGGACCTCTTGACCGATCAAAAGCCAACATCAAATTCCACGGCAGACTCATGAGGGCAAAATCAACCAAGAATGTACAAGGAACCTTAATGAGATACTTTTGTTAACAAGAAGAGTTAGGAAGATATCTTGGGACATATCCTGAAATGGATTCCATATCTCAGAGCTTCACACCAAAATTTTTTGTGTCCTTTGATAACCTCAGTCCACACAAGCTTTAACACCTAGACAAAAGAGTCCTTGGGGGTCAGATTTCACATTGGTTTTCCACCTAGCTTAGTATATTGTGTGTGTGCCTGAGCCTACTGTCATGGGCACAATGAAGAACTTAAATGAAACAAATATTAATGCAGATCTCCACCAGTTCAACCTCAAATGCATAACTCCAGGGGCAGGTGAAATTATTATATCCACCGAACTATATCATTTTGTGACCAAAAAGCTAAATGACAGTCAAACCATATAAAAAAGGATATGATGCAATATCCACAAAGCTGACTCATATCCCGAGTAAACAGTTCTGTATCAAACCAAAATTTAATGTATAGCTGTCAATCCATTTAATTTTTCAATAAACTAAGCACTTTAATACGCTTGAACATACCATTATGGATGAACAGTTAACATCACAAAAAAAGACTTGAGATAAACAAGAGATTGATTTATTTAACTGACCTCTGGCAGTTCCCTGGTTCAAGGCATTACCAAGAGAGAGGATTGTTTGCATTATTCTTTTTAACTTAGAGGAACCCCTGATCTGATGAGAACATGGTTGCAAAAACGAATAAGATACCAATATTATACGCTATATACTAAAACAGAGTACTTAGATAATAAGGCAAAATCCATTTGCCTGATCTGCTGCAGAATTTACAACATTCAGATTCTTCCTGAGGTCAGAAACCTGTGAGAAGATCAAACGAAACAAAAAATTCATGAATAATTAAACTCCGAAAAAGTGGAAACCAGCAACTGACATACTGAATTCTAACCTGGGAGGAAAATTCAATCTTAAACGAAAAAACTCTCAGCTTAGATTCTATCCTTGGCACTTGCATCAACGCCAGAAAGAACTGAAGTTTTTGAAGAAGACCAAAAAAATATTCATATTTCTTGCAATGTAAGTTTTCACATATTGAAAACACCAGAATCAGTTCCAAAAAAAAACCCTGATATTACACGAACCTGTTCACATTTTCCTAAACTATCTTTATCCCCCGTATAACCCTGGAAACATAAATTTGTGGTTAATCTCATGACAGGATTGTCAAAGAACTTTGTGAAACATGCATTACTTCTGCCTACACAAGTTGTGCTGATAAGGATACTCTGGAGATTCTAGGCACAACAATTAACAAAAAAAAATTTATGTATCTAACCTTAAGCATCTGCATCTCCTCTTTGGTTGGACAAAACTTGATGAGGTTGTCAACCTGATCAACATCTAAAGCCGAGTCGTCCAATGAAAGTACAGAGTTCTAAGAAATTTCAGAAAAGATTATCACAGAACCACGAAAAGGAGGCATGCATGAGAAATAACAAATTTTGCAACCAAAAACTATAAAACAGAGACCAGCTATGTCACGTGAAAAACAAAAAAATATCCATGGGATGTGAATTCAACATTTCAGATTTAATTTTTTTTCCTAAAAGAAAAAATTCTGATTTATGCTTCTCATTTACAAAGTGTTTTGACTCACTGAGATCTGGATATGCTGACAGATATGATATCAAATACACACACACACACACACATATAGCAGCTGGTTTTAATTATTGTTTTCAAGATAATTAATTACACTTGTCACTGCATTTGTAGGGATAAAATCTTGGCATAAAACACACCTAAAAGGTCAAAACTTTAAGAAAATAAACATGGATCTTGACTATACCACACCGGAGAACTACTACTTAAGTAGTATGCATCAGTCCAACCAAAATTCATTAGGGACCCATATCTAATTGTGTTCAGAATATAGGGAGTGCTTTTCTAGATGTAATCAATAAACATCAGGTCATAGTTCTGTCATCCATTTAAATCTAGAAAGCAATTTTTTTTACCAAATTGAAAACATGGGAATTCAATAATCCCCACAATCTGTGGCTCAAGAAAAATCATGGACGTTATATAAGGCAGGTCTCTTGTATTAAAGATACACAAATTAATGTGGAAAAGAATCCTAGAAAATTAAAACATTTTAAAATAACATAGTATAACAAGTGAAAGCAATAAAAACAAGAGTTCAATGTTCATATAGTTTCAAAGCATTTCCAGAGAGAGGATGACAACAACTATAGGATGATAACCCACTGAACGAAAAGGTAAATATTCGAGGGACAACATCTTCAATTCAAAGAATTTATCTTATTCGCCTTTCTTCAATTTTGGTTTCACTTTAGTCGGAGAATATTGTTGTCCACTAGAGAATAAAATTGTATTATAATTGGATCTAGGGCTTTATGTTTTGGACATCCATAAATCAATTGAATTCAATTTAATTATTTTTTAAATTCTCATCTCGACATGATCTAGAGTAATCAACTGTAACCTATACTCGCCTCTCTCTCTATTTCGCACAAAATCTCTTGTTCCTGTGAGTGCTACCACCGGGAAGACTTTGCATAAGCAATACCTACTTCTCTAATTTTTCTTTTTAATTGATTCTTTCTGGCTATTTAGTTATGGATGTTAGAATACTTGCAGAAATAGGAAAAAAATGAACTTTTAATAAATCCGTATATTGAATTTTTCTTTCGCTGAGCGTAAATGATGGATGCCGAGCAATAAAGAAAAGCTTCTTTGAGTCCCAAAACCGCTTTTGAGCAATGAACAACTCACCAGTAAGTCATGCAACGGTATCTTCACTTTTGAAAGCATGATCTCACAATTGTATGCACGCCGGTGATCTATCTGCAAAGGAATTTGAAGTGATTCAAGTTTCATAATGATTTTCGGAAACAGATTCGCTCTATATTTTTATGTTAATAAACATAAGGTTAGAAAATTCCTGAAAAATAATCTCTAATTGTCGTCAAGTAGATAACAAAGTTAATACCATAATAGGCATGGGGTAGTAAGGGATCAATAAAAGGTCAGTCAATCTGTACCCTGCAATGTTGACTCATCAAACACAAGAACAGAAAATTAATCACGAAAAGCTCCATCATCGAATTTTGATAAAAGAAAGATGGACCTCTCATTTTAGATGTGATAAAAACATGGACATATTACGAATTGCTTTGTCTGAACAAATATAAGAGACTCTATTTTTGTTCTAGGTAACAGACATTCTCTTGTTGGCAGTCTAATTTTCGAAAAACCACGTTCCACAGTCTAAAGAGACAATCAAGTGATAAACAAACTAATTTATTCTCTTTTAACAAGATATGAATGCTGGCGGCACATCTAAAAAGGATTGGTATAACCACCTAATATCTTTTGTGCTACATGTTGGACATCATGAATGATGGGCCAGCTCACTATACAACTTGTGGAAACTTCATCAAGGATATAGTGGCTTACAAAAGTTTCTCTACATACCACTTCCTAACCCTAACAGGGCATTGATTTATTTTCTCATGACTTCATATGAACTTGAGTGTGAAAATTCTTGACTGACCTATGCCGGTACCGAGTGTTATATGATCTGTGCAGTCATAAAACCTAACGTTCTCTTTCTTTTTCTTTTTCTTTTTTGGCTCAAATTTGAATAATGCTCCGTAAGAGTTTGTCTCGTTAGGAATAACTCATGATGTGTAACTGTTATGGGCTCAAATAAGATCATTCTATTAGGCCCAAATATTCTAGAAAGTGTAACTTGGAAAAGTGGGAAGTGGGAGAAGAAAATATATAAGATTAGAGCTTGTCAGAGGGGAAGGCATCTTATTCTTTTGGCTTCAGTGGAGTGCTAGCTTGAGCTCGGGCAAGGAGATTGAGAATTTCCTAGTGAGAGGGCAGGGTTGACAGAGTCTTTTTCATCTTCTCTGTTTTTGAGTAAAAGGAAACTAGACAATTGATGAGAAAAAAATCACACTATGAAGGCAACAGTAATCTCAAATCAAGACAGAACTTTCTAATGAACCTTCAGTGTATAAAATTACGAGAGAAAACTGGGCGTTCGCATTTGAAATCCTGTGGTGTCAAATTAAGTGAAGAAACAATATCCCAAGTGTGAGAAAATGCAAAACACTGAAAAATTCATGAGTATGCATGTATGACTTGATCCAAATCATGGTCCATTAAACCAATCAGAAAGATCAAAATTATCACTGAAAAATTAAACATAAAATGTTATTTTTAAAAAATTTGGGGACTAGTCATAGAAGTAAAGGCATGAAGAACATAAATCACCAGTTGCACTTTTTCAGATTTATTTGCCATTGAGCCCCTTGAACTAAGTTTTCTGCCTGAGCCCCCTTTATCAGGATTTGGAACAGCTGCAGAGAAGAGAGACTCGAGTTCTGAAATATCAATCTCAGGAGCCCTAGCAAAAATACATTGACAAAGTAAGAACAACGTGATGACAAGAGAATCCAAAACATACCCAGAAGAGGGGTGAAGGACAAAGCCATTCAATCTCAATCACTAGAGAAAAATACATACTTGGAAGCTTCACCAGATTTTTGTGTTTCTGCCCACAAGCTTCCTGAAACCGCCCTAGATAATTTTAGCCAATGCAGTGGCTTTAATTTCTTTGTTTGGTTGTTCCTAGAAGTGAGAGTGCGTGACAACAAAGATTTCCCTTTTATTCCAGGAGGAATAATTGAAGGTGGCGGAGGAGATGGAGACCCAGAGAAACCACTAGCTCCATTAGTTGTTGTTACATTTGCTTCTTTATAAGAATTGAGTGGAGGAGGAGGGATCGAAGGAATTGAAGGAGTGTGTAGAGTACTAGGGAAACCATCTTTAGCAGAAAGAGATGGGACATGAGGTGGGGGTGGGGGAGACACTGAAGATGGTCCCTGCCCAGAATGCAATGGAGGAGGTGGAGGACGGGGAGGGCCTCCTCTTATTGATGAACTCTCACCAAGAGACGCTGGAGAAGCTGGAGGTGGAGGTGGACGAGGTGGAGGTCTTTTGGCTGAGTCATCCATCATAGGCGAGGCTGAGGCAGGTGCAGGTGGAGGTGGAGGTGGAGGTCGAGGCGGAGCTGGAGGTGGAGATGGACAAGGTGGAGATCTTTTGGCTGAGTCATCCATCATAGATGAGGCTAAGGAAGGTCCAGGTGGAGGTGGAGGTGGAGGTGGAGGTGGAGGTGGAGGTGGAGGTGGAGGTGGAGGTGGAGGAGCAACTACAGAACCTAAATGATCCTTCATCGGGGAAATAGGAGGAGGAGGAGGTGGGGGTGAACCAGGTACACATCTAGATGCTAAACCATCAGTCAAAGGCATGGCTAAAGGAGGTGGGGGTGGAGGTGGAGGTGGAGGTGGAGGAGGAGTTTGAGGAGCAATTAAAGAACCTACATTTTCATCCAGTGGGGAAATTGGAACATGGGGTGGGGGTGGGGGTGGGGGTGGGGGAGGTGGAGGAGGAGTTTGAGGAGCAATTAAAGAACCTACATTTTCATCCAGTGGGGAAATTGGAACATGGGGTGGGGGTGGGGGTGGGGGTGGGGGTGGGGGTGGGCACCCACCTCTATCAGATAAAATCTCCTTTGGAGGGACTAAAGCAGGTGGAGGTGGAGGTGGAGGTTGAGGCGGAGGTGGTGTTGTTTGACTAGGTGAAGGTTTTGTAGCTAAATTATTCACCAAAGGTGGGGTAATTGAAAGGGGAGATTGAGATGATGGCCCAAAACAGGAGGATGACTGCTCCATTAGAGTATCATTTGAAGAAAGGCGACCTGATGTAGAAACCGAATCTTCCTTCATAGGGTCACTTGTGAGTTGATTCGATGGAGCGGGTATATGAGACGCAATTTTAAGAGTAACGTATGTTGTCCAAGTACAAAAAAGAGGAGGAGGTGGCGGCGGTGGAGGAGGTTTAGTTTTGGTGGTTTGCATATTATTTGGGACAAATGATTGGGAGACTGGGGAATGGGAAATGACTCTGTTACATATCACTTCACCTGCAATTGAGGAAGAATGATTAGGAGATCGAGGTGGTGGTGGAGGGGATATGGCCCTAGCAGCTTTAGCCATGTCTTTAGCTAAATGAAGAGGTGTCAGTGTAAGAGGTCTAAAAAATTTGACTCTATCATCACTCCTAGGACTTTGAGTAGAAGAAACAGATAAATCACTCGCAACTGTAGCTTGATCCTTGGAAAGTGGAGTTGAAACACTGGGCATTTCTGGGGACCAATGAAGAGGATCAATCCCACCTCGGACATCTATCTTATCCTCCAAAGATGGAGTAAGAGGAGATGGCGGCATTGCCGGACTGACTTGAGACTGTCCAGGACCAATAACAAGATCATTCGTTGATTGAATAGGAGAAGTTGAAAAAAAGGTTTTAGAAGACATTATCTCAGTTTCAGTTAGACACGGACATGCTCTGTCAATGTCAATCACATGAGCATCAGAACCAAGTTGTTTAGCGTGTAAGAGATGCATAGTTTTGACAGTTGATGTGAGCGGAGTTAGTTCTCCTGGAGGAACTGGTGTTGGCTTGGTGAACATTACTTCCCCATTTTTATTGTCTTGGGGATCCGCCTGCTTACGCACATCTGTATTTGAGGAAAATTGGGGAGAAAAACTACTCCCCTTATCTGAAGTTAAATTTGTTGGGCTCTCAGCACTATATACTAGCATAGCAGGATGCTGATTTTCCGGAGAATTATCAGAGTGCGCATAAGCTTCGATGGCAGCATTTGATAAAGTTAAATGCTGGAGAACTTCAACAGCGGCATCTCCTTTTGGTACCAACCAATCCACACTACTAAACATCTCCTGAACTTTAGCAAATGCCTCCAACGGAAGCCCATCTTTCTCTTCAAAACAGGAAAAATCCACAGGAACTGTGGAAGCAGCAGCATCCATCTCAGAGAAAATAACCTTTTTTCCAAAAATGATTCACATAATCATGTTTATGACTCTTATTAATAGTGAGAAGACATTTTTAGAGCCTATTAAACATGAGAGAAAAAACATACCTCTGCCCTGAAATCCCTAGGAAATTGATCCTTAGCATCCCACAATACGTCAATTTCATCCCGGTTGAGCATTAAAATATTTGATCTAATAAAAGCTGTATTGAACATGACTCGGAACATCATCTCTTCTCTCTCCATGTCGTCATGCAAATTGATGCACTCCAATACAACATCACCTTGGATGTGGCAATTGATATCAATCTTCACTAGTTCACATTCTGCCTGAAAATAACCCAACGAACAGAGGCTGAAATACCAAAATTTCAGGAACTTGTAAACAAGGACAATGCACAAAGATAAACACTAATATAAACATAGTCAAAGACTCACTATATTACAACACTAACATTATACCAACAAATAGAGTATTTGTGCACTTATATATATGCAAAACAAGGAGGAGAAAAGGGAGGGGGTAGATGAAATCCTCCTCTTTCATTTTTATTCAAGATTGTAAACCAAATGAAAAACAAAATTCATCGGAAATTAAAATGTATAGACTTCTAAAAGGCAAAAAGACTAAATTAACACCACCTTTAGCATGTTAACGTCAATGAAGAACAATAAAAGCCTAGGTGTTCATACAGGAAAAGAAATCTCAACCCACTGATTCAAACATGATAAAACTTCAATGCTTTGTCGCATTCTTCAAACTACACGTGGATTATGCATGAAAACGCACTCAAAATTTGGATTTTAAAGAAAAATGCACCACTGTATTTTATTTCACGACAAAACACATCTGTCTTATACTTCCAGCCTCCATTGCTTTTCAGCTCTCATTTTTGGATTATAGTCTACGGAAGTTATTCAAATAAATGAGCACTATCGAATACTCTAATGTGAGTAATAGGCTTGGAACAATCATAATCAAAGGGGGGGTTGAAAATAAATTAAAGCACTAGTAGCAAATGAATGAAGGGAGATTTTCAACAGAAAGGCCACACAGTGCTAAGGCAGTGACTCACATCATAACACAAGTTGTACTTTGGTTGATCAATTAAGAAACACATAACCAAAAATAATGGCAGAGGTGAGGAGTGGCTTCTCCTTTCACTTTCTTATACATAGTTATAGATTTTTAATTAAAATCAAGTTTTTAAACTGCCATCCTTCACTCACTTATAGTATTTTTGCCAAATATGAATACCAGACACCAGAGTTCACCAGCCATAATGATTTTTTCCCCTTCCCCAATTGTTATTCAGAAGTCCCATTTAGTTTTCAAATAAATGGAGTTTCTTGACTTTGAATTTCATACTGTGCACGAACTATGACCAAGACCAATAAAATGAGGTCTCAATTGAGCTCTCTCATTATCTAAATAGTCCACAATGTTACTCCTAGAACCAAAGTATGACATATTCTTTCAAACTAAGATGCATTTAAATATTCATAATCAAGCATTTTGGAAAGTGTCTCGAGCATATTGAATTGTCAGCACCCAGTCCTATTGAATAACTGAATCCATTTCCCCAGTACTTGTGCTATTACATTTCTTGCCTCATTAAAACAGACTTGACCCATCTGTCGCAGGAGTTATAAATCAGTGCATTTTGTTAACAATGGACTATATTATTCTATATATCCATGTGTGATGGCTTTGTTATTCTAGTTTATAATCCTGTCCATTTGATCAGCGTAAACCGTTACCAAAGTAGACTTTATCCTCCATTTTAAGTTCAAGAACTACTTATAGTTGGACAAAAGCCTGGATAAATGGATCTGGCTTCCTGCTAACTCAATCAAATAATTTCTGAGGTGATCAAATACACACGCACACACATATTTGGTCAACCAACAACATACACAATCATCACAAAATGTAAGAGCTCACCTGCTTATAGTGTCGAACAACTCTACTCCTTTTTGGAGTTGAAAATAGAACCTTGGGTGTACGGTCGGAAACAAGAAAAGGATCTTGTCCATATAGACGAAATATTGGTCTGCAGCCACCCTCGCCATCAAAATTAGGAATCATTCTAATGATGACACAATCCATGGTGAGTGCCCTGTCTAATGGGGGCCATTCTGCAGCAATATTCCTCCTTGACACATATTGCAGGTAGCGTAACTGAGAAGGAATAGGATTCAGCGGGGACAACAAGTGCAAAAGCTCCCGAGGAGCTTGCTTGTACATCATGTCCAAGGTCTTTTGCTCCCCGCTGTACTGTTTTCTGTAGATCAATAATGCAGCTAACATGAAAGCTAAAATTGGCCAACCACCAAGTTCACAGTGTGTGAGAAGCAAATTCTGCAGCCCAAGTGATAGCCAGCTTTCACTCGATCGGAGAAAGTGGTGGATCATCTCCATTGGGAGCAATGGGCATCCTTCGTACTGCCGAGGGTACTCCATTATGGTCATATCATATTCCGACAAAGCATTAGCCATCTGGCTCTGGGTCTCCCCCTCTCGGAAGTTGAAAACTAGTATAGAGGCATCAGGATATTGCTCCCTAAGTTGCGTCATTATTCCTCCCACATAGTTCTTGTAATTTTGCTCATCCCAAGTGTAAGTGGTAAAACAATCATCAAATACTGTATGAATGATAAATACCATAGGCACACCTTAGGCTCTTCAAATTGAATACAAAATTTGTTTCAATTTGTTTATAAGCAGCAATCTTTTAAGTAATAAGACAGCAAATTTACTAAGAAGTACTTCATTTTCCCCCGATAATATTCAAATGTACGTCATCATGCTATGCATGATAATAACACTGTTCCACCAAATAACGTATCAATTTCTACTTAGTCATAGCATTTCATCAATTCCATGCATCGAGTTTCAGCAGCTAATAAGAATTTATATTGATTTCTTACCGCTGCTCAAACCATGCATCATGAGTTCTACATTACATAACGTAAATTCACGATCACTGACATAACATTCTTTATATATTCAAAATTGACTGGTTTAGATGCTTAGTTAATGAGCAATACATGCATTGACTTATTAGTTACACGTCATATGTAGAGGCAAGCATACTAGTATAGTTGTATTATAAGATTCACATATTAATTCCTGAACAAGTAACCAACCGGATACATGCAGTATCACTGTTCCTAAAACTTAACACAGTTAAGGAATGCAGACTAACCCCATTCAGAGATTGTGAAACCTAACATTCCTAAAATGGCTACTCTTAAGTCCACTAAATTCAATTGACACGTATTGACATCCCATCCATTCTCCTTCTTTCATTTCCTATCTAAAGAAAACTCCAATTCTCCTTGCCATGAATATGCCTTCAAAATTTCTGTTTAGAAGTTCCATACCTCCTCTATAGAGTGATTATAAGATTTGTATTGGCATGCCTTCCCACCCCCCTTTCACATGTCACAACCTATGGTCCCCTCCCGTGCATATATTCATACAGCTAAGACAAACATCTACAACACTCAAGGAATAGGTGCCTATTAGTAGTCCATAATCACCACATTTAAAATTGTTTTTCTTAATCCGTAGAACACCAATCAGCAACTACATTTAGCTTAGCATCAACTGATCTCGACAAAAAGGAAGATGATAACTTCACTCCCATGGCATCACACCACTTCGTGAAATATATCTTTACAAATTTTGGTTTTCTAAAATATTATTATTAATTGTGCCTCTTCCAAAGCCCACTTTTTTTACTACTCATAACCAATTATTCAAAAGTAAAGCTAAACTAACCCACAAATATAATTCATAATTCTATTCCTTTCCAGAGCATAGCAACAAAACCTTCCCAAAACTAATTTTCCATAAACTTGCACGGCTTAAACTAAATAACCAAAAGCAAAAATAGCTCAAAATGGAAAAATGGAGATAAGAGTTACAGCGCACCGTAAACTTTCTCGCAGATCTCAAGCAGTCCATCCGGCGGCTTCCGGTAAAACAATTTCCGGAGCAATGCCATTCCTTAACACTACTCAACTCTTTCCCCTCTCCCTGCACATACATACATGCATACACCCGAAACTATGAAATTAGGTCAATAGTTGAGAAAATTTCAATAAAAAATGCTGAAAGATAGCAAATTTTGATTTCTGTATATCGTGGTTCGATTTTCTTGAAGCTACAGGAAAGCTGCGGCGATTTCTTCAGATGAATTTATCGAATTGATGCAACAGCCGACTCGGAGAAGGGGCAATGGAATTGCCACGTAAGCACTTGTCAGAATCCAACAACGTCGTGTGAGTCACGAAGAAGATTGACTAATTTATTGCAAGAAAAGTGATGTTTTCTTAAATTGTATTTATTATTATTCTTCTAACTTTAATATTTAAACAAAAACTACAGAGTCTCTTATCTTAATCTTATAATAAATATAAAATAAAGCAAAGTTTACTTTGAAAAAAAAAACATATTAGGCGATTATTTGTTGTAGTAGTAATATTACTGCCATATTTTTGTTAAATTTATTTTCATACATAATATCCTGAGTAGAAATTTTAGGTTACCGCTTGTGACGGAGTATTTGAAAGAAAAATTTGAAATTTCTTTCAAATTCTTTCGTATATCTTGGATTTAAAATTTACTACAATGACTCAAAAATCACTAGTTAGTATTTTAAATTCATAGTCAACTCGATTTACACAAAATCACAAACAAATCAATGAATTTGTTATGATGAATTTGAAATACTTAAGTCCACATTCATCAATCCAAATGCAGCCTTAATATTGTGTTTGGATCGATGAATTTCAAAATACATTGTTTAAATATGTTTAAATGTATTTTTGTATTTAAAAAGGTAAGACCATAAACTATAATCAAAATTCATGAATTTTATTTTATAATTTTTCTAATACGGTCAACTATTAATATTATAGAACACCACGAGCGTAAAAGTAAAAATGTTTGTGTAGCTCAAAACAATAATTTTCCGATCGAGTATTTGTTGCATTACAACTAAAACTATTTCTTATGATTTTAATATTAACCCAATTTAGTCTCTAGCTATTCGCCCTTTACAACAGATGGTATAATTTAAAAAATTTCGCGGATTATTTTAATTCATCTAAAATGATGGGATGAACTAAGAAAATCATTTAACAACATGGACTAAACCGAAAAGGTAATTGACAACTGGTACTTACCATTCCAAAATTTGGAAAAACATATATACAGTGTCTAACATTCATCGTGTCTTGAATCATTACATTTGACATTTTTTCTATATGCTCCTTATTTTGGACTTGTAAGGGAGTGTTTAATCGTGAGACGAAATTAGGGATGTTAATATAATATTGGAATTATAGTAAAGGTCAGCTTGAACTTAATGTAATAAATTATATATATATATATATAATTTCAAGATCATATAACACCTCTAACTTCATATATATATATATATATATAGAGTTCTTTTATGGTGCCCAACTCATATGCCCAACTTCATGCCCACCATGTACAATATGTGAGTTGACCAACACAATTGATGAGTTGACTTATCACATATTGTACATGGTGGGCATGGAGTTGGGCATATAGAGTTGGGCACCATAAAAGAACTCTATATATATATATATATATATAAACAAAAAAATTGTCGTTAGATTGTGTCGTTTACCCAAGTTGTGATTTAGAATTAAGTAGGTGGGCTTAGCATTGAGTGTGAGAAAATGGGGCTTTAATGGGCTAAATAAAAAACTTACATAGGGATAGGGATGATACTGGGTTGGGTTTTTTAAACACGTCCGACTGGATAGGTTTAGACTCAGCCTAGTGTATCCACAAGCGGGTTCGAAGAAGTTCTAGGATTTGAACAAAATTGTCCCGCCAAAATATATCTACATATATATAATATATGTATATATGTTATTAATGATATAATTATATTTTTTATGCTAAATAATTAATATTTTATCCATGATTTTTAGTTTATAATATTTTTAGATTGAAAAGATTTTGTTTTATTATTATATGTTTTATATAAAAATATATCATTACAAGTTTTTTTTATTAGGTATTAATTGAATACAAGTTAAAAAATATTAACTTGTGATAATATTCTTTTTTTCTAAATATTATTAATATAACGTTGGAAAATAAATACAATAAGTAAGGATATTTCTTGAAGCGGAAACGTGAAGGCTTTTTCGAGGTTTTTTTGTATGCTTTCGAAAAGTTATTTAAATGTGATCTAGATTGATTTTTAAAATTTTTATTGAATAAATCTAAAATTATATGAAAATTGACGGATCTCATGGAGCGAGTTTCGGGTTTGGTCATATCCTTTCTTTCATTCTCCACAATCATGTTATGAAGAATTATACAAATGTTCATTGTATAATCTAAATTAATTGGAGCACACATGGAAGATGAACATTTCACTGTACGCCAAAGTGCTTGAAGTGCATCAATTGAGCGCTCATGATAATATCTTTTTTCAGCCCCTGACATTGTATAAAAATTTTGTGGTTTTGCGAAAGGGACTGAGAAAAAGTTTTTACAAAGGTGTCTTGGGATAGATAAATAGCATTGGCGAGATACTATCTTGTGTTATTACTCATTTCTCTTCGACTCAAACCTATTGACAATCCTGTGTAAAATGTGTCTCCGAACGAAGCTAAAAATATGAGTCCTTTGCATTAACTTGAAAAGTTGAATGTATTTTTTTATTTAAAAAAACTAATTGAATATCATAATCAAGATAAATAAAAATATATAATTGAAAAAGCTACATATCAGAAAGAATGTTTTCACAATTTTCTCAAAATGATTTATTCAACAATGAATATTATTTTTATTTAAAATGCACTCTTGTGTTTTTTGAAGCAAAGTTATCGATTATGTCATCATATGAGATATGATCTCATATGTCTTTTTTCCGTACATGTGATTGTTAAACCCATTCGATCTCTAATGAGTCACTGCGATTCTCAATTAGATTTCAAATGATTAATTTTTAACAATTTAGCATCCCTTGATTAAAAAAACTTGCATAAACCTACTACTTAATTTACAACTACGTTCAGATCTGCTAAGTTTATGTTTTTGATATGTGTCTTTTCATTTATTTATAACAATATTTTTTTAAAAACATAATTGAGACCACACCATGGCCAAGGGCCGTCTTACTCAAACCGCACTGGAGGGGTTCACACTTTTTAAGGTTTCAAAACAAATTGGATCTCTCTGTCATGTTGATATTGTTGACGTTGTATCCTAATCCACCGGAGTATACATGTCAAACAATTACATATTTTTTATTTTTTAAAAGATGACACTTTCACCCAAGGTTTTAAAAAATGCAAAACGTCGAGATCAAGTTTCAAGTTTCACAAGTTTAAACTTGTTTAATATAAGTTAAAACGTGAAAAAATGTTTTAAATTTTTATTAAAATTTTAATTATCTCTTACCAATATATAAGTTATATAACACACATATATAATAAATTTAATAGTAACACACAATTTTTCAAATTTTTAAAAGCACGAAAAATATCAAAATTATATTTTTTAGGAGTGTCTATAACTAAACCACATTAAAAATTTTTAATATTACCTAGAACACAAGAATTTTAAAGAAAAACGTTTTGAGAAATATATGACTGGATGTATTTATTTGATTTGAAGAAAATTGTTTTATTTGGAGATTTTTAATTGATATAACATTTTTTAAAAAATAAATAAATTTTGTTTTTTTTAAAAAAAACACGTTTAATCCCGATTAAACACATTTAATAAGTTGACCGTTTTTTCCGTTTTTACCCGAATCTTAGCGTTTTCATCACGTTTTATGTTAAAAAAAACACGTTTAATCCCGATTAAACACATTTAATAAGTTGACCGTTTTTTCCGTTTTTACCCGAATCTTAGCGTTTTCATCACGTTTTATGTTTTATCTCGTTAAATTTCGTTTTTTAGAATACTGCTTTCCACCGCATAGAGTCCACCCGTACATCATCGCATGCGGAAACATCCGAGTGCAATGTCCTCAACCATTAGAAGGCCGCGGATGCAACAAAGATTATGAAATTGGCTACGTTGTAAACCATAATATATGTATCGCCCAGTAGTCGTGTTTGGGCAAGTGGGTTCTATTTATTACCATTTTTCTCTCAAATATGATTTGTTATTTTAAATTTTAATTCTCGAAATATGAATGCCGTAATCAAATAATATACGCAATTATATTATATTATTTAAAAATAGTCAAAATTGGAGAAAATAACGATGACAAGATATCACCCTGCATGAAGTAAGGGTACAATGGATTTGAGTAATTTTTTTGGATTACAATATATACAAAGAAGTAAATTTTTTTGTTTTGAAATGAGATTGTAAAAGATCATGATCAGATATTCTTTTGTTTTGTATAGTCGATATAAAAATATAAAAAGAAACTAAATAATTTTATATTAGTTGATAACATGTTATATAACCAGAAAATTTTATAGAAAATGAAAATAAATTACAAAATCAAGTTAAATAACATTGCATTAAAACTCGCTTGAGTCGCTTTGTGTGAAAGACTAGCAACAATTAATTCTTGCAAAAAAAATATTATTATCATTATTAAAATTATAATAGTAGAGATATTTTAATTAACTTTCAACTAATTGGTGAAACTTGAGATGAATTACAATTATATTCTAACTTAATTTTCAATAAAACCAAAATTATTAGACAAATTAGTCATTTTATTATTTATATAATCTCCTCTTTTTTAGCCATTATATTTTATTTTATTTTTCAAAATGACACTCGCTATCTTTATTTGCATTTTTAAATTTTTAGATCATATAGTTATCACTCAAACTTTTGAATATCTAATCAATTTTTCTAAAAATAAAATGACAATTAATTAACATAAAAAAATTATATATATACACAAATCAGGTGTGCTAGTCATCTATACTATCTATATACTGTATAAATATATTATATTATTATATTATAATAGTTCAACCCCTTAGATTAACCGATTTTGATGTATCAAATGACACCAATTTTTTTTTTCATTTTACCCCTAAATTTAACACACATATCTTTTATGTTAAATCTTAAATAACTAAATTATCCTAACTTTTATCTAACAGTCTTATCTCCTTTTATTTTTATCTTTTTTTTTTTTCAAATTTCATCATTTATCAATTCATATTAAATTATATACAAATTTTTTGTTACAACTTATCTCTAATTTATGTATCAAATTATCAAAAACATAAAAATCATATGTCGCGATCGCTAATATATATTACATTGCACACGCTTTGGTCACTAGTTATTAATTAAAATTTAAAACAAGACGATGGTTTTTTTTTTTTTTTTTTTTTTTTTATCATTATTGTTTTGAATCCCATAAAACAACAAAGTACATATGAGGCTTGGCAAAATCTGCAAGAAAAGTTGAATAACGGACTGATCTGTTTGATGGGAATAAATCAAAACTGATGGCTCTCAATTCTTAACCACATCCCAAACAAATTTCTATCCACCACTCAACCTGAATCCGTCAAATATATATGCACTCGCTAACTGGCAACTATTGTTAAATTTTCACGCTCTTTGCATTTCCATGGCTTGTAGACTTGCGCACTCCAGCTTCCTTTTCTTGGTATACAAAAGCTGAATTTATCTTTGATTCTCTGTGACGCACTGATACATTCGTCCCCTTTTCGTTTCAAGACTCAGTTTTTGGAGAATTTCATTTTACTTTGAATTTTCAGGGACCCCAAAAGAAGCAGTGTGCGGACAAACGAGCTGCTGCTCAGAATTGTACTTCATCAGGTTATGCATTTTTTCTTTTTCTTTTTTTGTGTGGTAAATTTTTTATTTTGTGTTTAATGTAAAATGTGGTTTCAGGGGTTGAATTGGATTGCAAGTATTTTGATTTTTCATCCATATTTTCTTTTGCACCTTTTGTTTTAACATGGTTTAAGGAGTAATTTTGGCTGCTGAGTGCTGACTTGAGCCATTGTCTTCCTTCATTCGCAACATAAAGGGTTGATGAAGGAATTGATGTTTTTTGGTTTTTTTGGTGCAAAGTTCTATTTTTGTAATTATTATTATAATTGAAGTCGTAATGAGAAACTAAAATAAATGAGAGACTGAGAATGAAGCTAGCAAACAAGATAAATTACAATGGACCCTGCTATGAGGATGAATTTAAATTTACCTGTCCATTTTGGGTGGCATTCTCGAGAAGTCTTACTCTAAATTTTCTGGAATACAAGGAGGAACAATAAAATACAGAAAGTGCTATTCGAATATTAGTAATCCTGAAAATCAGATCACAAGCTATTGCCATGTGTGCATTTGTGTGAATTTACTTTCACTTCGATTATAGCAGTAAAATGGACACAAATCAATCTATTTTTCAGTAAAGTCTAAATAATTTAAAGAATGCTTGATAAGGAGTTTTTGTCACGATTTTTGTCCAAGTCAGTGTCCTCCACCATTGGCATTGCTCATAGGTCCTGGATTAACAAGTCTCATCTTTGCAGGCATATTACTTTACCCTGTATATATAACATATTTGATTCAATGTCTAATAAAAAACAGGTACATTTCTTTTGACGCGGGAAAATCTACCTCAAAGAGGAGCTGCACAGAAACTGTGCCTCACACCCTTTAAAAGGTGTAAAATTGTGAAAGCAACGGCTGTCTCAGTGGCACCATCTCCAGCTGATAGTACAGAGTATAGACAACAATTATGTCAAAAGTATGGCTTTCGGCAGATTGGAGAACCCCTTCCAGATAATGTGACCTTAAAAGATATAATTGATACATTCCCAAGAAAGGTACGTTTACATTGCACTTCTAGAATCCATGCATTTTCTTTCTAACTTTGGCTCTAATGTAAGAAAGTTGTCTCTTGCACAGTCATCAATTAGTAATTTACTTGGTTGAAAAGGTTGACAGGGTGGTTTTGTTTACCCTCAACTTCTTACCTAGTTCTTATCCTGTAACTCTTACTATTTGGAACCTTTTTAAGTACCTCAGAACTAATAATGACTTGGGTTCATTTCATGATAGCTACTGGGATTCCATTCCCTTGAACAGAAAACTCTCGTGATTCTATTATTAAAACTTGGTTAAATCCAAACAGAAGAAAGAAAATTCAGTTACTTTATGTAACAATTTTAGATCACATTCTCAATGTTTTACCTTTGTTATTTGTGTAAAAGGTGTTCGAAATAGATGATATTAAAGCGTGGAAGTCTGTACTGACATCTGTAACTTCCTACGCTTTGGGGATCTGGATGATTGCCAAAGCACCATGGTATCTGCTTCCTCTGTCTTGGGCCTGGACCGGAACTGCGATTACAGGGGTTAGTTCTGTTCTTATATTTCCTATACTGCTATACACTTCAATGTTTTCAGCTGATAGATCCTCGGAAGCGTGGAAGAAATAAATAAAAAATTTCTGAGGGAATCCGTTTATCAAAGGCTCCCCTGTAACATAAAATCTTGTTCAATAACATCAATGGCCATCTCTGTTGCAAAATTTGCAACTTGGAAACACTGTTAAATCTTTTGTGATCCAATACGTTCCTTCTGAGAATCAATTGAGAATGTAATTTCACTGAATTCTTTGATCATGTACAGTGTTTTAACTTTTGTTTATGTTTACCCTCGGCCGTTGTGAAGTTTTTTGTTATAGGACATGATTGCGCTCACAAATCATTCTCACGGAACAAATTGTTGGAAGATGTTGTTGGAACTCTGGCCTTCATGCCACTGATATACCCATATGAACCATGGCGATTTAAGCATGATAGGCATCATGCAAGAACAAATATGTTAGTTTCCTGTTTCTTGATACCCATTCTTTTGGTAGAGTCTTGGTATATTTTTTATTTTTGTTCAGTCCTTTGATTTAATGTTGCAGGAGTTCAGTGGCTTATGTTTCTACTATTTGCTGCCAAGATTTTTATGTTACTAATACCAATTTTTTAAAAATGAAACTAGTTTGTTTTTCTGCTTGATATGGACCTAAATATGTGTTGCCAACAATAATATTTTTGTGGTTCAAGCTACATTGAGATTCCAGGGTACTCTAACGCCTTCGTTTTGGCAAAAGAAACAAATTTTGTTTAGTCATGGTCCTGCCCTATATGTTTATCAGTGTCATGACGACTTTCTAACGCCTTCGTTTTGGCAAAAGAAACAAATTTTGTTTAGTCATGGTCCTGCCCTATATGTTTATCAGTGTCATGACGACTTTGTTGTCGAATCGGAACTTGGTGGGGGGCAAAGGTCGTAAATTCAAATACTAAGGCAAGCCAAGTTTTAGAAAACAGACTTCACCTATTTTTAATGTATAAAGATTGAAATTTTTTTGTGCCTGCCAGCCGTTGATAGGGAAATTACTCGTACAAGTGAATGATTCCAAATGCAGAAAAATGAAAGAAGCTATTATTTGTTATATAAGCTGGACAGCTGGGGTAATACTTTTTTAAAAAATGAGGAGAAAAAGTAAATGAGAAATGTAGAATTGACAAGGAAGGAGATGTAACAAGAGGAGAATTTGAAATGGGATAATTTAATCCAACTTTATATTTCAGGTTGCTAGAGGATACGGCCTGGCACCCTGTTGTAAGAGAGGAATTTGAGTCCTCGCCAGCACTTCGAAAGGCAATTATCTTTGGATACGGCCCATTCAGAACATGGATGTCTATCGCTCATTGGTAATATTTAGTATTCAAATCCTTGTTGAGTTTATGTAAAAATTAAAATGTTGCTTTACAGTGTTTTGGTTTTAAAATAATCTTTTAGGTTGATGTGGCACTTTGATCTGAAGAAGTTCAGACCTAATGAAGTTAACCGTGTGAAAATAAGTCTGGCCTGTGTATTTGCCTTTATGGCTATTGGATGGCCACTGATAATATACAAAACCGGAGTCATAGGCTGGATCAAGTTCTGGTTGATGCCGTGGTTAGGCTATCACTTCTGGGTAATGCTTTTTTTCTAACATCTTTCTTGATATTCTGCAAATGGTCCATTTTTCAAGTGCCCCTGCTTAGGATGTGGTTTCATAGTTTATCATATTGTTGTGTTAACCCAAAAACTCATCAACTTTATAATTGATTTGGTCTCTCTTTTTTTTTTGAGCAAAAATTGATTTGGTCTCTTACCGCTATTGGAGTGACTATTTTGTCAGTTCTAATCAATACCAAATTCAATATATCGTTTTTTTTTTGGTTGACAAATTCAATATATCGTTATGATGATGTTATAATATAATTTGCACATGTTTAAAAGTGAGAAAATGCAAAGTAAGGGATGTGGTTAAATTGGAACTACTTGAAAAGAAACTTTTGCCTTATTTACCACTTTTGGATGAATTTTTCGTAAAACTTCCCCTTTAACCAAAATGAGAGGAAAAAAAGAGAACCACATCCTGAACTGATATCTAGCAGCTTGCCTCTCTTGTATCTCTAGTTTTATAGGTTGGCTTTTGTATGATAAGTTCCCACTCAATAGTTTGGATATCTAATTCGAACTACCTGTTTGCATTTCACAGATGAGCACTTTCACAATGGTCCATCACACTGCACCTCATATACCCTTCAAGTCTTCAAATGAGTGGAATGCTGCTCAGGCCCAACTTAATGGAACTGTTCACTGCGATTACCCGAGTTGGTAAGAGCGCTGCATGCCTATCTCCCTAAACCTAAAATGAATTAGATATCAAGGGAGCAGTTATTAAAATAAAATCATTAACTAGTAGAGATGAGATAAAGATAAATAATTAAATGTGTGCGGCCAAAGGTTTGCGACTACACTTGAAGTTAAAGCTATTTATAAAGGTGCAACTCAAATATTTTAAAAAATATATAGTAGCCCAATATCATGTGCTGATTATTGTAATACATAGACGATCATACAAGACAGTGATGGCATTTGTTGTTACCCAACAATATCTTTTCTTTTCTTGATGAATCCATTTTGTTATGTGATAGGATTGAAATTCTTTGTCATGATATCAACGTACACATTCCTCATCACATTTCATCGAGAATTCCTAGCTATAACTTAAGGGAAGCTCACAAATCGCTTCAAGAAAACTGGGGGAAGGTATTATTATTACCATCCAAATTTCAATTTGATCATTTTCTATCAAGTTATATTTCGAATGCTTGCACAGTACCTGAACGAGGCTACATGGAACTGGCGTTTGATGAAGACGATTCTGACCACATGTCATGTGTACGACAAGGACCGAAACTACATTGCCTTCGACGAAGTCGCCCCAGAGGACTCTCAACCAATCGCATTCCTTAAAAAAGTAATGCCCAATCATGCATGATTTTTTAGTGTTGCGGCACTGCGTTTTTGTTTGATTCTTGATTCATCTTTTGCCGAATTAGTTGTTACAGTCTCCTATACAACAAGAAAATTCTTGTATTCTTTCTCTAGTTTTATAGAAAAAATAGTGTATCTGATCATACAGTCATACAGATGATGATTTCGTTTTATGGATAGAGAATACGAAATTCTTGCCAGTAAAATTTGAAGGTCAAGTTCCTCTGGCCCTGTGTTGCTAGGACTATTGTTGGGTGTACGTGCTGACGCGTGTTTGTTAATGTATGTATTATTAAATTACGATTTTAGAAGATAAAATATATTTAATAGTTGTTTTTTTTAAAAAAAAACTCAAACAGTTAAAACATGGTGGGGAGTTACTTTTCAAAATCTGAAAATCAATTGAAATTACTGAATTACACATTTGATTTTTAAAATGGTTTTATTAAGTGGAGGGTAATTTTGAAAATTCATTTAAAAATACCAAAATCAGTTACATTTTATTAGATAGTAATAGATATAGCACTGTGTAAAATGTAATAAATTTTTTTTTTGTAACTCTAATAATTAATAAGTTTTGAGTTTTCTTCTAATTTATTCGCGGCCATAAAGTTTCATGAAAAATATGAAAATAATTTTTTTACTCTAATATTTATACCCAATCCATTTTCTCACACTATTCTCTCGAGATGAAAAAATATCGGTTAATCGAAATAATTGGCCGAACCGAATATAATAGATTTAATATGTTCTATTAAAAAAAAAATACCAATTATGAATTGATCTACTTTCACCTTCACCTTCAATTTCGATTATTAATATTGGGTCCATCCAAAAAAAAAAATTATTGCTATTGGGGCTCTAATACCCAATAATCTTCATCGTTCGGGTGGCCCAATTTTTTATGTCGCGGAAGTGAAGAAGCAGCTCCTCCTCGTCCCTAGTCTTCTTCAAGCATCTCTTGCTTGCTTGTCTATTCTCATTTTGAGGTAATTCTACTATACTAACTCAAATTGTCTTATTCAATCATTTGAGTTTATTTCTCTTTTTTCGTGATCTGCTTTTGTAATAGTTGGTATTTTTTTGCAATTAGCTCTTGAATTGAGGTTTGGATTAGATATTGATCACAATGTGTTTGATAAAATGTTCCAATTTAAGGTATTACTATTCTTGTTTCATGGGGATCAAAGCAGTTGTTTTGCACATAAGCAATTAGATATTGATTGGTTATATTTCCTACACAGCCCAATAATTAGCTACAAATGAAAGTTTGAGGGGGAAAAAATAAAAATAAAAATAAAGATCATCAAATTTACAGAGAATTAATGGAGCTGGAGATTTTATGGAACAAAATTTGGAGATGGAAAAATAATAAATAAAGCATCCAATCATTCTCAATAGCAATCCCAATAAACTGGATGGATATATGTGGTATCTACTAGCTTAATGATTAAAGAAAGATTAAGATAAAAATCTATGAAGATGCTTTGACATGCAAGTTATTCTTCTCGTTTACGCCTCTTTAACTTTTAATATGTTTTATCAATATTTTGTTTGGGAAGAGGTACATGCATTTGCCATGGGCTATGAAGGTGTTATGACTGTTTTATTCATTTTGAGCTTCCTTGTCTTTTTAGAACTGCAGTTTTCGATTTCTTAAAAAATTTTAATTGTTTGAAACTACAATGAAAAAATCTCTTACTCATGATTTTAATTATTATGTATTATTTTGTTCCTCGTTAAAAAATTCTAGCCCGGGTGGATTTGGAATTCTGGCTTCGCCATTGTTGTTGATGTATGCAATTAACCCTTTATTATATGTACACGTACTAGATTATTATTGCCGATCATATTATGCCCAGAAAGGAAAAAAAAATGATTATTTTGATGCTAAACTTTTTTTTTTTATAACAAAAATCTGTTATTCCGACATCTACTCTCTCGACCATTTGATTTTTTCCTACTGTCTTCTGCATTCGAATCATCTCCCCATCCCCTCGGCTGCTCGCTGTTGATTATCATAGGTTGACCGCACTCTTCGGATATTTTTTCTAATTGAAAATTTGCTTTGTTTTATAATCTGTATTTATTGTGAATAATTTTGTTAACAATTTTATGGTGATTGCATTGAAAGTGAAGTCATGAATTTCCATGGATATTTTCTGCTCTTGCCTCGAATTCAGATATATGTGATTTTATTAATATCAAATTGTGGGTTTCATTCACCTTTTCACAGCTATGGTGGGGCTTTCTCTTGGAGAGAAAAATTTCATTAAGGGTGGGATTGCTCAGGACATGCGAACTGATGGAAGGAAAAGATTAGCTTACCGTCCCATCCATGTGGAAACTGGTGTGATTCCTCAGGTATCCAGATTTGAAATCTTCTTGTTTGTCAAATATATAGTTATGTTTGCTCATTTCTGCTCATGGAGATGAAAAGGCTAGCGGCTCAGCAAGAGTGACTATAGGTGCAACAATTGTCATTGCAAGTGTTAAGGTATTGAATTTCTCATGGTTTTGGGAAAGTAAGATCTTTCTCTGTTATAATTCGATTCGTGTGCAATGCATAATTTCATTTGCAGGCTGAGCTTGGCAAGCCCCATCCATCTCATCCTGACAAAGGAAAGATTTCAATATTTATTGATTGCAGCTCGATAGCTGAACCGACATTCGAGGTTTAAAATCTTTCATGTTTCTATTGATTTATGCGATTAGTTACAACACTGAAATCCACCTATGATACTTTGGGTGGTTTAGAATTTTTTATTTTTTAGGTGGAAGCATTTTCTTCCACATAATTTGTAAGAAGTTGTTCATGCCATTCATCACGTTATGGTGATTGTTACTGCTTAAAATCTGGAGCGTCTTATGGGGTTTTTCACTGTTCACTTGAAGGCTATTTTTTACAGATTGGATTTTATGCTTTTTGCTAGACAAAATTGTTGCAATGTTAATACGTGAATTTTATCCTGCATTTGCATTTGTTTATTGCGGGCTTTAGATACTGGATATTTGTAAGCTCGTTAATAATCTCACCGTACGGTGTACCTCTTCCTCATGGGGAAGATAACCAGATGCTTCTTCTGTTCAGTTATATAAATCCATTATGCATACAACTAGAATTGCGATAATGATAAAAAAAGAAACCCTTTTTTCTTCTTAACACTTTTGATCGCACAGTTGCATTTAATTGCTAAATAGAGGTCTATCGAAGTGCTTCATTGATTTATCATGTTCGTAATGGTAGTGTTTTATTTAGGTTATTTTGCTATATCTCACATGAGATTTAAAGTTTTACTTTTCCCGTCGAGGAGGCTTTGAGGTGTAGAATCAAGAAGCATATAAAGGAGGATCCTCATCTTTTTTGAGTGAGCTTTTTGAAATACCCATGCAAGAAAAAAGGGATTAAAAGACAATATTTAGCATCCGTTAAAACTGATGTTGAAGTTTAAAATAAAGTATGTTTCTGTTTGTTGATGCAAATTTTTTTGTTTAAACAAGATATTTTCCAGAGCTCTAGTCTTAAAGAATACTCTGGCTCTTTCCTGGGATATCCTAATTCATGCGTGTCTCTGTATGTTATCCCGTCTCATTCAATGCCCTACACATCTGTAATAGGTTTGTTATAATTTTTCTTCGTCCTAAATCACAGGGCAGAGGCAGCGAGGAATTAGCCTCAGAGCTTTCTTCAGCACTTCTATTATGTCTATTGGGTGGTCAAAATGGGGCAGGTATAAATAATCAACGAGTCAGGGAGAGGTTATATATAATGTTGACAGTTTAAAAACTTGGTATTCACTATCATTGCGCTGCAGGGGCTGGGATTGATCTCTCGTTTCTATCTATCATTGAGGGGAAGTTTTGTTGGGATCTTTATATTGACGGCCTTGTCCTTAGTTCCGATGGTAATATGTTGGATGCCTTGGGAGCTGCTGTTAAGGTTTATGTTCTTTCTTTCTTATTGTACCAAATTCGGAGATTCTTTAAATTACAATATTGTGGTTTTACTGTTATATCTTTCTTATTTGCTTTGTCCCACATATACTGCACTTGTAGGCCGCATTAAGCAATACGGCCATTCCGAAAGTCCAAGTTTCAGCAGAGGCGTCTTCCGATGATCAGCCAGAGGTTGATGTAAGTGACGAGGAGTTTCTTCAGTTCGATACAACAGGTGTCCCTGTTATTATCACCTTAACAAAGGCAAGTTAGTTTAAATATCTGGTGTTTGTCTTACCTTTAAACACAACCATCCTGTTCTCTTACCCAAAATTTCAGGTTGGAAGGCCTTATATAGTAGATGCAACTTTGGAAGAGGAATCCCAAATGAGCTCTGCTGTCTCCATTTCTGTGAATAGACACGGGCGGATGTGCGGACTAACAAAAAGAGGGGGTGCAGGATTATGTCCAAGCACCATAATGGATATGATATCGGTTGCTAAACACGTAAGTGAGCAATTGATGAATGACTTGGATTCGGCAATAGCTGCTGCTGAGGCTTGTGATGAGGACTCATGAGAAGGTGAATTTAGGCGATTTTTTTAGGCATCATTTGAATTTAATCATCTTAAATGATTTGTAGATGTGTTTGAAGATTGCACTTTTAATGGCAAGTGTTTTTATTTAGAGTGCATTAGTCATACCTTCAAATTCGTTGGGTTTAGTTATTCATGGAGGGGAGAAGTAGAACACATTATTCATCAAGTTGTTAGTGTTCGTAGATTTTCTTGAATACCACATTTACCATTGTCATGTTTAATGTTTTAAATTAAATTAGTTTTAAAGCTCGATCGGTGACCCAGGATGTTAATCTGGTCCGAGTCTTTCAATTAATCACCTTTTAACTTACCCAGGAGAAAACCAAATAAAGCTATGATTCTATGTTGGAACAAAGTTAACATGTTGCTTAAAAATTGTTTCTCCGATGGCCTGGATTTGAACCTTTTTTAAAAATTTAAAAAATATTTATTTAACAGATTTTTTTTAAGAAATGCTATTTTTTTACTTGAAAACCTTGGAGTTATTTTTTTCTCATTTGTATTTGGCATGAAATTCATAATAATTTCTTTAAAAAAAATCATGATAATATCTTAAAATTTTAGTGCTATTTATTACTTGAAACTTTTATTAGAGCTCGAGCAATCTCAAGAATATGGGGATGCTTGTGTTCGACCGTGCCATTTTGTTGAGTCGTATAAGCACAAGAACCTGATGTATCGCTGTCGATTATTGTAGGTTGACCACGCTCTTCGTAAATTTTTCAGACTGAAGATTTGTTTTTCCGAATCTCCTCTCTCAACTTTGTTTTATATTCTGTATTTATTGTGAATATAAAAAAAATATTTTGATATACGAACTATTGATAAAATGTCAAATTTATATATGAAGTGTTGGAAATCTTAAGTTTCGGTGTTTTTGTGTACATTTGTCAATCACATCGCTAAACTGAATTTAGCCAATAAACTGCTAAAAGTTACTAAACTACTAGCAGTCTAGCATCGTGGAACCAAAATCTTATAAGTAAACTGCTCGCACGCTCAACTGCTAAAGCTTACAACAATTTACTTACCCATCCAAACTACTCTCAGTCTACCTATTTGTCACTAGGCTGCCATTGTCAGTCATCTGAAGTTCGCACAATTAGTTTATCAACAGTCAGAGAATATTCAGTTGACGGTCAGTTTACCTCAGTGTATAAAATCTTTCGTACACTGACATTCTGCAACAACCGCCCACACTCAAATTGTACTACTGTGGCAGAAAATGATGACGTGACACATGACGCATACAAACAGAGCTTCGAGAAGAATTTAAAGATATCATATAATAATATTTAAAATTATGATAGTTGACACCCAAGCCTATAAATAGGCGCATCGATCAGTTGAGAAAAACTATCTCACAAGTATTGAATACGAACTCACATTCTAAGCAGTCTACCAAAAAGCTTTCAAAGTTCATCAAACAAAACTGAACAAAACCCGAAGCACACATTCATAGACTTTATCTGATCGTTGAAAGATCAATTTGTGCACTTATAATCGAGTTGTAATATCTTTGTATTGAATTCAATCGAGAACTGTATTTGTTGTTGTTGTTGTTACTAGGAGTTCTGAGATAGACGATTGTGTATAAGTCATAGTCTTGGAGTAGCATTTTGCAAAGTATTGTAAAATTCAAAGTCTTCTAGTGTTATTCTTTGAGGATGAAGAGAGGGCGACGTATGAGTATTGAAATCTCCGAACATCCAAAAACATTCGACTATGTCTTTCATTTCAGTGTACTTTATTCATTTAGTTTCGCATTCACTTTTATACCTAGTGTTCAAAATCTTTTTGTTGGAATTTTTTTAAGTATGACAATGGGTCGGGTCTAAACCTGGCCCGGCGGGACGGGTCTAGACCCGGCCAAAATATATATATTAATATATAAATATAAAATATATATGTAAGTATATATTAATAATATATAATTATATTTTTATATTAAATAATCAATACTTTATTCATAATTTGAGTTTATAATATTTTTGGGTTGAAATGATTTTAATATATCATGATATTTTTAATATTAAAATATATTATTACAAAAATTTCTTTAGTTCTTAACTATTAATTAAATAAAAAATGATACATTTTCATTTGTGAGAATATTTTTTGTCCTAAATATTGTTAATATAAATTTGGAAAATAAATTTAATGATTTTTTGTTAATTTTTTAACTTATTTAAATTTTTTATTTAATAAAATTTAAATTAATAAAATTTGGCGGATCCAACGGGTCTAAACCGAATTGGACCAGCTGGGTTCACGGGGCGGGGCGGGTCTTAGGTTTGCCCGAACCCGCCCCGCTGCCATTCTTACATTTTTCGCACATTATATTTGTTTGTCAACTTACATAGACACCAAGAAAGTAAGAAGTCAGTCACTAACCCGATTGAATTCTAATCTTTAGAGTTGAGAAATTGTTGAAGTATATTCATTCCCCCTACACACAACCGATCTTATCATGAACAATTGAAAATTGTTTAATTGACATATGATCAAGCTCAAAAGTCAATTTTTTCCTTTAGTTAAATGAATTTTAAGTCCAATATTGTTATTAAATTCAACTAAATACATATTTTGCATTTAAATTATTTTATTAATTAAAATTATAAAAATAAATTCATATTTACTATACGATAAAAAGAAATTGTATATCATGCATCCAAAAAAATATTCAACGTGAAATTTGTATATTATAAATAAAAAAACACACACACAAACAAATATCTATGTATATATCTTTGGAAAAAAATCGGTAGTCTATAAAAGTCGGAGCAACAACACAATTTTGTTTATTGTCTCGAGTTGCACGATGATTACCGACAATTTTTCTATTTTATTTAGATATTTCTGATAAATTACATGATTTTTATTATTTTTAAAATTAAATATTTAAATATAAAAAAAATTATTATATTTTTATAAATATAATAAATTATATTTTATTTTTGTATCTTCTTATTTATTGATGAATTATAATTATATTAATATAAATGATAATATTATAACACAGATAAAGAAAAAAAATCATTTTATTATATATTTATAAATATTTTTTAATATATATTATTTTTAATATATAATTCATATATATATATATGTATGTATATTTATTCTTTAATATTTATAATAATTTCTTACAATGAATATGATTTCTTTATAATATAAAATTTAAATAAATATAAATTTATTCTTATAATTGAAATCAATAAAATAATTTTAAAAAATAAAATGTGTATCTATTTGAATTTAACAAAAATATAGGACTTTAAAATAATTTAAGTAAATGATAAAATTGAATTTATAACTTGATCTTGTATCAATTAAATCATTTTCAATAGTTCATGTACAAATTTGACGTTTTATCAATAGTTCGAATTGAATTTATATATATATATATATATAACAATTTTTGGGATTAAAATTTCTATCAATGATATGATTCCCAAATTATGATATTCTTTGGTGGGAGAAAGTGTATAAAGTGGTTGAAACTGCAAAAGGAAGCAAGGTGCTTATATTCTTTGTTGAGTTGTTTGGTGATAAAGGGAGAAAGAAAGTATCTTCTTTCAACCACCAATTTCCCTTTCCCACCACTTTCCACCTTCCCATAACATGACCTGTTAGATTAAGCAAAAATCATCTCATTTTGAAATTAACAAAAGATGTAAACTACACTTCCTTCCAAACTAAGACATGTATCATATCATCAAGTTGTTAGGTCCTCCCATCCGCCTGTAAATTAAGTCGCAAATCGAGTCAACCCGCACCGCAATCCATATGTGCACTACCTAGGATTAAGAATCAGGTTTGCAAAAAAGTAAAAGGCGAAAAAAGAAGATGTCCCGATTAGAAGGAGACTTGGCAAACACTAAAAAAATTTTGCGGTCCCTAGAAAGCCATGAAAATGATAGATGTAAGCTGTAACCTTCACTAGTGCATTCTAATAGATCATGGTGGACTCCGTGGGACTAGTGCAACCATCAATATATCTCATAGATGGGGAAAAAACAAAGATAATAATGTCAACCTCACAATCAGTACTCTCAACCGGAACGAGAGAACCTGATCCGGCTCGGTAAAAATCGGTTCGTTTAAAAATAACCTGACCTACAAGGACTATGACACCCCTATATAAGGTTTTTCAATTCATCTATATAGACTTCAAGTATGCATCTACTAGAAGCAAAGAGACATACACTAACATGGTGGTTGCTAGGAAATCAATTTTTCTATGCCATTATGATATCTTTGCACATTGTAAATTTGTAGATAATACTCATTTTCTTGTATAATTAACAAAGTCACCTAAAGTATTCATCACTTGAAATCCAAGAAAACAGAAGTATAACATTAACTGTGGTCCATGTGTCAAAAATCATAAAATTGCTGGAGGCTTAGTCTCCCATATATCAAAAACATTTTCTTCACTATGTAGCGCGAAAAGTCGATCCCCGCCTATGGAAAAGTCACATATCGAACCACCCCGACTATTCTTCAACCTCGACGTCAGTACCCAATCTGGACCACAAAACACCGATATGCTATCATTCATCGACGAAAATAGCTGCCCATCATGCATCGCCAGCTTCGGATAGCAGGGCTCGTCCGGCATTTTCTCCTTCATGAGCCTACTTCTGGAACTCCATCTCACAGTTCCTGCAGTACTCCTCAAATCTATGAATCCTAAATCTTCATACTCATTCACCACACATATTGAATTCGTTTCCTCCATGGCTATCGCGTCCCTAACCCTTCGCTCTTCGTTTATTGGATCCCCTATATCACACCATGACCACACCATGTTTTTTACACGGAAATCCAACAAACTAATGTAACAATCATCTTTTCTTGGAAACATTGTTGATACCAACAAACAGTTTGTACCATGTAACCATTGCAACTTGTCCGCATCACCGAGCGACCATCCGTTCGGTTCATAGAAGAAATCTATCTGTTTTCCAGTTACTTGGTCCCAAACACCGATCCCATATTCGTTGCTTCGACCTTTACAACTAGAGAACAACTTGTAATTTGAATCAGAACACAATGCACCACCAGTGTAACTCTTCACCTGATTCTCATGTTTCACTTGAAACTTAAACCTTAATTCTCCAGTCAATGCATTGAACAACCCCATCCCTCCATCGTCTCGGCCTAATCTCTCACAGGCGCTGATCACAACGTTTTCAGCATCCACCCAAGTCGCATCATTCACCCTTTGATAATCAAGATTGATAAGAGGGTGCTCTTCCAGCATCCAATCATACACATGAACCATACTACCATGAGCCACACAGCAGCCACCATCTGGTCCTGCCCGAATGGCCGTGCCATCCCCCGGAGCCCGTCCGACAATCGACCGAGCCAAATGGAGCCGATTCCCATCGAATGAGCCCCACTTGGCAGTCCTGACATGGTCCAAGAGTCCATAGAACAGGGCTTCACTGTATAGCAATTTCTCAGGAACATTTGAGGGTATGTGAAGCTCCCCTGTTCGGAGGAGATCAAGAAGTACCGCAAAGCAATCGGGGTTTCGATCGATGAAGTGTTCGGTGATAGCGTCGGATTGGAGACCCCAATTATCATCAAACATAGAGCCGAAGAGGGAATTCCGGCCAGCGTTCCCCAGGGTTGTGGCCGTGGTTTCAAATTTCCGGCCGCCAACATTGAATCTCACCCTATCTTTCTGAACTCCCATTATTCAGCTGAAATCAACCCAAGAATAGGGCTTTGATTTTGAAAGTGGCGGAAACACAAGAGATAAATGAATCTCAAAGCAAAATGTTTATGAAATCAAAATCAAGAGTTTGGAGGAAAGAATCAACAGGAGGAAAAAGGGATCAAAATTCAGATCTTAACACATCAATCCAAGTACCCAGAAAGCTCGCAGAGAAATCAGAAACATATCTACTCATTTAACGCAGAAAATCTCTAGCTTTTAGCAGAAAATATGCATGTGGTCATATGGTAAAGATTGACCGAGGATCAAACGAAGATTGGTAAGATGGGCTTTAAAATCTATGAGAAATTCGGTGAAAAAGTGCGGAAAATTGAAGGCGGGGGCAGTTGAATTTTCAAAATCCACTCTGTTTTCTGATCTTGTGTTTTAGCTTTGTTTTCTGCATTTGGTCGTATGAACTTCGATTATTAAGCTTTTATACAAGAATAACAGGTTTGTTCCATTTGCTACTCCACTTCCTCGCCTTTTCAGCCTTTTATAAATGAAAAAAAATTTAAAATATGTGTGTAAATAAAATTTTGGTAAATTTATTTGAAAAATATATTTAAAACAAAACATAAGCTTGTCAGATAAAAATTTAAAGTTAAATTCGTTTAACTTGTAACAATTCTGAGATAAATGACATCTGACGAGTTTCTTGGATTAAGGTATTTGAGTTTTCAAAAAATAAAAATAAAAATAATAATTTAAGGTATTGTGTAAGTGAAAACTGTAAGCATAAACACGTTATGAAGATCATTGTTTGTACACTGAGAACGATCAAACGTGGGATTTACCTAAACATAATTAACTAAATATATCATGCAATTAATTCCATTTTAACTCAACACAACGAATATCGAATATCTATTTTATGGGAGAGTTTATGTTACCATATGATCACTGCTCATGTGGAAAACATCTGAAATACCAAAAAAAAAAAAAAAAAAAAAGGACTGTTGAATTCCTACATAGTCAGTGCACATAAGCTATCATAGTCTCTTCCCTGTTTTACAATCAACATTTATTATATTTGTTTATATCTTAAAGTAACTGTTGTGAAAAAGTAGAACAACTTCATCATCTTCACATGGACGAAATGGATCCTTTTCTATATTCAATGATCTGACAAAGTATAACATCACTTCTTGAATTTCTTTATTCGTTCCAATGATGTTTAAATCATCAACATATACAGCAATAATCACGCATCCCGATGTTGTTTTCTTGATGAAAACACAAGGGCATATTGGATCATTTACATATCCCTTTTTCAACAGTAACAATATTGTAGTCCGTTTTTTTTTTTTTTATTTTAAATGGTTATGTTAGTCTTTATTATTATTATTATGTTTAGTTTAAAAATAATGATATTATGGGAAAGGAATATTTCTATAATAACGTGTGGACTTTTACGTTACATTATCAGTGCTAATCTAATTATCTCAATTTCCTGGATGTGAATGATGCTCCTATTTCAAGGTTATTAATTTTCTTCACAAATATTTGAATTAATATTTGAATTTGTTTTTTTTATACCCTTACTATAGATACATAAATAATTTTCTAGTTTGTGTGGATGAAATGAAGTGAGTAGAATTAAACAAAAAAAATGATTAAAAACAGTAAATATTATAATATAAATATATACTATATATTAACTATTTCTCTAGACTCTCATATATAGATATTCCAAAATAAAACTCTTTAGTGTTTGGATCACGGGAATTGGACGGGATTTGGTGGGATTTGGAATTAGAAATACCGTTTTAGTGTTTGGCAACTTGAGATTTCAAAACGGGATTGGTATTTGGTGGGATTTCATAGAATTTCAATTAGTTAAGTGAAATCTTGACAAAATTGATCGAATTTCACGGGATTTCACGGGATTTAAGTTTATAAAGCAATAAAATTATTTTTAATAATAAATTCATATACTTTAATTATAAATTTTAAGTTTTTTTTATATTTTTTTATAAAATATTATTTATCCAAAATTTATACTATCAAATTTCAAAATATATTTGAACTTTTTGCCAAACACAAAATGGAATTTCAATTCCATGGATTTTAAAATCCAAATCCAAATCCAAATCCAAATCCAATTCCAAATCCAATTCCAAATTCTATTTTTTAGACATCCAAACACACTAGCATGCTTAATTGTTTTCGTGAAGATTTAAAATCCAAAACCAATTAATTAGACAATTAATGTGGTCAAAGAATAGTAATATTAAATTATTATTTTTTTAAAAAAAAAACAATATGAAATGAAATGAAATAATATAATGAATGAAGTTAGTATAGACGTGGGGAGTTGGTTCAGACCAAGTCTTATCCACAAGAAGTCAACTCAGACCTGCCATAAATAGTTGCGTGTCCAAATGGAATATATATTTCAGTGGCCGTCTGTCTCTAAATTTTATACTTTGGCATCATCTATATTCATGGAAATAAATTTTTTGGAGTAATTTTTCCCAAAAGATTAATTAAATTTAGATAGGACAATAGTCCTATACTGATCTTCTTTTTTTTAAAGAAAAAAAGGAGCTGAAATTAATTCCCATTAACAAGAAAATTCATCGATAGTAGCGTATCTATGCATGTTTATGTACATATTATATCTCTATTATCTTTGTTTTTATATAATTATATATATTATATAAGTGTGAGCAGGAGCGGATCCAGGATACTATATTAGGAGGTGTCATGTCAGTATACACAATGACAAAAATAATTATTATATGTTTATATATAACTTTCAATAACAAAAATATAATAAATAAAAAATAAATATTGTGACGTCGCGGAATAATTTTTTTATTTTTCTAAAGGATGTGTTCGTAGGTATAAAATACCACACAAAATTAAGTTCAATCAACGAGTCAAAAATCATATGACTCAAAACTTGTTTAAAATCTCGTTGAACAAAATGATACTAATGTATATAGGAACGCCTGAACTTCTTTTTACATGCAACTCGAAACTATAAAATATACAGTCTCAAAAAAATAACATATTTAAAACATGATTCGATCTTAAAAATAACATGCTAAGACATTAATTCAAACAAGCATGCATAAAATATTATAAGGCATAAATTTTATAATATATATTATTTTGGAGACACAAGTGGATTTGAGTTTATTTTTTATCCAAATCGATGAGTAAATTTTTATTTAGAAAAAACATTGCAACTTGCAAGCAAAACAAGATTATCAATTAAGACACCACTAAAAAAATAAAATTTATCATAATATAAAACAAAAAAGAACGAAAGATTAATAGAAGTCACGTGACTAAATGAAAAATTATCAATCACGTAATTAACCAATTTTGATGTTAAGAAATGCCGAAAATTTATTAATTTTGATTTAAAAAAATAATGAAATTATTGACTACCAAAAGCTCAAAAATCTCATTAAACTTAAAACATATTAAAAATAGACCAAAGTAATGTAATTGAAAACAAGTAAAATAATCTCTTTAAAAAATTTAAAAAATTCACGAGTTTTTTAAAACAAAATATTTTATTTTTTCAAATAATCGAAAAAATAAAAGATTATAATAGGATTTTAAATAACGTATTAATTTTACAAATAAAAAGTGATAAAAGAATTTTAAATAAAATGGGTAAAAACGAGTTATTAAAAAAATATTCAAGTGGTGTTCACAGAATCGAACTTGAATCTTTCTATCTATATGGGACAGGTCCAACCAGTAGGCCAACACAAGAATGCTTATTTATGGGGGCCAAAACATATATATATTTAAAACAAAAAAACTATACTATATATATATACTACTAAAATTTTCAAAAATTTTTGGGGGGGCCTGACCCTCCTTCGCCCTACACTAGATCCGCTCCTAAGTGTGAGGGGTTGATCTCTTCTCATTTTTTATCTTTTGATGATTATTTAGTTACAACTTACAAAAATGTCACTTTTTTTGGTCATTTGGTGGATTATTATTTATGAAATATCGTTTTGGTATCGTTTCACCTTTTTTTAATAAAAAAACAGATTGTACAAGCACATAATGCACATACTCCAATCTTTTTTTTTTACAAAATACACTACAGTCTTGTTATATATAAAGAATCAGTCTATTTTGTTTTTCTTAAATTTTATTAATACGCATGAGCATGTTTATCGTTGAGATTATTTTGATCTGTATGAGGTAAAAAAGAATTCAAAAGAGATTACAGATTGTGAAAGATGATACCGGATAATGCAAACTAAAATTTGAAGATAATTCAACCAAAATTTGAGTTAAATGATAGTAAATGGTAGAGGTTGAAGGTATTTATGAAATATTTGAAAAAAAATTCACCGTCATACCAAATCGATTAGTAAAAACATAACTTTAATAATAATAGTAGCTTTATAACTTCTTGGCTTGTTGCAAAAACAAGGGAGCATAATTCGTATAGCCAAAATTAGCTTTCAAATTTAATGGCTCGATATGCTAGCAAAGTGCATCGCCGTCTTATATACATATTTCTCAATTGAGGTAGTTATTTTCTAGAAAAATAATTTTTTTTATCAATAATAATTATAATTAAAATTTAAAAAAATATTATATGTATATATTATATTGAACAATATAGATGAGGATAGATCAATATTTTTAGTAATATTAAAAATTTGGAAAATGGGAATACGACTATACGAGTTTTGGTTTGTCACTGAGTTATAATTGTACTAAATTAGATTTTTCTGTTAATTAATAAAATAAGATTATCTTTGTCTGTTTAATTAAAATGATTAATAGGTACTCTGATTATACATAAATTTATGTCATTTGCAATTTTTGTTCGCTAAATTTCAATAAAATTTGAAGTAAATAAATGGTTTGTAATATCATTTTACGAAACGTTTTTCAACTCAAACGTATACTTACTGAATGAGTCCATGACCTTATGATTGTCTTGGAGCGAAGAGAGGGATAATTATTAAATTTGGACGTGTATTTCAATTGATGTTCAAATATGTTTTTTTTTAAAAAAAATTTAAATGAACATATAACATTACTCTGAAAATATGAAATCAAAATATTGGAACCGAATGCTACAAAGAAATTGACAAGTTAATTGGTAAAAATGATCTAAAAAACTTATTTAAAAATTTTTCAAGAGTGCTTCTTGCAAAATTTTACTTGTTCCATTCAAATGGGCATCCGCAATTTGACGTGCAAAAATATTAGAATGAAGTTTTCTTTTCTTCTTAAAGAAAATATAATAATTCTGAATTTTTTTAACTTTGAAATGTGTCAAGTGAGTATTCGAGCTAATTTTCCCTATCAAAGCACAATATCACGAAGAAAAACCAGAAATTAAAAGATAGTTTATGGCCATTCAAAAAAGTTCTTGGATTGATTACAATATTTCCTCTCAAAAAAAAAAAATTAGTTCTTGGATTGTGCAATTCTCAACCTCTACTCAAAATGAGGCATAAAGCAAGAAAAGAATACAACAAAAAATTGCCATTACAATGGTTAAAGTAAGTCCTGGAAGCAGTGCAACTACTCCCCCCCCCCCAACCCCAAACAACAAGAGTGCGTGAGATTAATGTAAGAAAGAATAAGGTTCTCTTGATCGAAAATCCTTGCATGCTATCCCAACTGGTCCATCATATCCTAAATGGCTGGTTTCCGGAGTTAGATCGGTCCAGCTTTGCTCTCTTTAGGTTTGATTTTCTTGTCGCAATTTCTTGGAACAAATTCGGTTCGTCAAAACTAATCTTGGGGCCCCGTATCTTCTTCCTCTTCCCCCGGTCGTATTCCTCATCCCTGTTGACCACACAAGTGTTGGAAGAATAAAGTTCCATAAGTTTCCCATACTATAGATGCATATACCTTTGAAATCATAAACAATGGTAATTGATCAAATGTAAACTCCCAGTAGACCAATGTGTTGGTGGCAGCCAGTAACTGAAGTAAAAAAAAAAAAAGGTAGAAAAAACAAGGCCATGATTTTAGTCCATTGATCGGACATAACCCTGGGGGTGATCCTCCTGCTTCAGAGACAACTAAATATTTATCATAACCTGCAATACCCCTTTCGCGAGAATTTGAGTGTGAACACCGAATGCCCACCTAATTTTCTCATCATCAGAAACAGATTTAAAAATTTGATCTCTTATCATAAGTAAAGGTAAAATAGCTTTTGCAGACGAGGAATCAGATTGATATCATGTTTGCATAAAAATATGCTACTAAATTCAATTTCAAAATATGATAATTCTTTTTTTTTTTTATGAGAAGATATGATAATTCTTGACCCTTGTGTTTACTTTAGCTAAGGGCATCAGAACCAGTTGTGACTACTTACCATTCATCCCCAATGTAACCAATTTGAGAAGGCTTTGATTTTGGTTCCATATTTTCTGGAAGAAAAACGTCAATGCCATCCCACCTCGCAACTGAAAGTCACACAATAAAAAATAAATGAATAAATTATGTTTTTTCAGTCGATGAATGGATCAGGATACGATATCAAATGCGAATTAGCAAAGGAATTTACCAGTTGTCTCTTCAAGCATTGTCAAAGCAATACCATTCTGTCTCGATGCCCTTCTTTCTTTCTCAGAACTACTATCCCCTTGAACAGTTTTCGTTAATTGTGACGGATTTAAAGTTGCATGCATAGCACCATTCTGACCAACTTTCTCTCTGCATCCATCACCGTTGACATCACCGGTAACATTACCATTACAACTAACCTTCTGTACAATTGAGTTTTTATCTCCATCATTTGAGCAGCAACCAGCTCTCTCTCTTTCAGAATAAGCTTTATGATCAACGGGTAGAGGCAATGATTTGTCAAAATTAGATTGCACAAGATCCGATGGTGAGTCAATTTTCCCCAACTGTTTCAAATTGGAATTCTTGTGTTGCCTAGAGTGAGATTTTCTTCGCTTCTGCTTTTGCAGGGCAAAGGCCGCTCCAAATATGATGTTAGAACTCAGAGACTTTCTGTGGACCCGACACTTAAAAAGCTTCCTTTTCACTTTGATTTGGGGTATTTTGTTATTTGATATACCATTTGACAAGCGCTCTGAGGTGGCAGGTAAATGCAACGAGAACTTGGATTGGTAATCTATCCCCTTTTGTACGCCTCCACGAGTTTCTGATGAGGTTGGATCACCAACATTCCCAGGTGAACCTTGCACCTAGAAACTAACAATTAGAACCATAGCATAACACGTTGGAGAGGGAGGAGGGAGAGGATTAAAGTTTCAGATGTCAACAAATGCAATATTGTCCATGTCGTGCACCAAGACCAGAGAGGTACCTGAGCCTCTTCAATTCTGCTTCGCTTCGTAAAATTTGAGTGGCCCTTTTTATTCAATGCTTCCTCCATTGTTCTTGTGGACTTAGCTGTGCTATCACTCTTAAAAAAAATAACCAAGCAAAGGTTAGTGACATACAGCAATTAATGAGAAAAAGGTTAAAAGGGAAAGTTCTTAACGTCAGGTGGAAAAAACCCGGTCATATCAGGCTGCAAGTAATTACCATTATCAGATTCGTGGCTGCGATGCTGCAAACATCATCAGATGATACACCAACACTGCTGTTCTCTGGCTGATCAGCTGATTTACCATGATTTTCATTGGCAGAGTCCTTATAGCACCTTGGTGGAATGGCCACAAGTTCACTAGATTTTTTCTTGTTAACTGAATCCTTCGACAGATTGCAGTTTGGCAACTCCATAGCAGATGCATTCAAATCTTGCACACCAGTGACTCCCTTTTGACTGCCAATAGTTTTAGGAGCATCACCCAAACTGTTAATAGAATGAGAGACCTCACAGATTGAACCTAACATTGCTTGACTGCCAGAAGAATTGCAACTGGCAGCAGAACAGTCCACTGAATCTTTTGTTGGAGGCATTGATGATGAAGGTTCTGATTGGCCATCCCTCCTTTGGGACACGGGATCAACTCCCATAGAGCAATTTCCATTCTGAAAAGATATACTTTTATGAGGCTCCTTCAGTGAAGTGGCGGTAAGTGTCCCTCTATCGGATAAAGCAACAGGAATAGAACCATCTTTCTTCTTCTCAATTGAACCATTTGGTATCTTTCCCTTCAACTGCTGGTTAATATTAGAATTCAATACATTCTCAATGGCATTCATGGCTGCCTTGTTTTCTTTCTGGACTACAGCAACTTGTTTCTTTGAACTACAATTTTTCCTATCTCGAACATAAAACAACATGTAGGCCTTTTGTTCAAGAACCTTCCTCTCATTAACTTGGACAACCTATTAAAAATAAAAATAAGTGAGCCCATCAAACAGTTATGTCATGACAAATCACAAGGTGTGCATATGAACTAGATTCATATATTGATGACTAAACAAAAAATAAAAGATAAAACCATTCTAACTGAAATAGTAAATCAGAACATGAATTACCAAGAAACCCATGCATTTAAATCTGTTGGTCGTATGTAAACGGTAAAACACCGTTACATCGTACCTGGTTGTCATCGAGAGAGTACCACATGCCACTTGAAGTGCGAACAAAGCAATAGTAATGTCCAGAATGAGTGCTCCAACCAGCATGAACAAGAACACCATAGAGAGTGTAACTGAGATCCTCATCCTGTAAAATTCAAAAGACACAACTATTAAAAGATATCAAAATGTGAATCATAAAACTAAAAGAACGAAAAAAGCAGGACAAAGATGTCAGCCGTCAGGCATGCCCAATATACAAGTTTTCATAAATGTTGCTGAAAACTACTATATCTGTCTTTCTTATACATATTCCTGCATTTGAATCGAAGTAAGCCAACAGCATCAGCTAAAAGCCTAAAACCAGGTATACAAAAACATCACATTTATTGCATTCCAGAGATTTTAATTGATACTATTCCCAGATTCAGTAATTGAAACAAAATCTAACTGAAAGTCCTATGTTGATTGCAGGAAATGAACTTCAGGGTAAACTCCTCGGGTCCACACGATCAAAGCCAGTAAAAAAAAACATTAAGTTTAATCAAAGGTGAATGTGCTTCATACACTTTCATAAGAAATCTTGTACCATGTCAATGTTCAAAGGACTGGGTAACAGTTACTTTACCATAAATCAATCCCATAATCAAGAAACAAAAAAAGAAAGAAAACGGTGGTTTAATTACAGATTACAGAGACTTCGAAAGGAGGAAAAAAAAAAGAATTTATGATTGGATGGGTTCGAAGGAATAATATGAGCATGAACTTGAAAACTACATGTAAATCCGTAAATGTAAAAGCATAACAATACTAAGATATTCATGAGCAGGACTTACATCAGGACCAGTTACAAATGGTTTCAAGTCCAAGGTGGGGCTAAAATAAATTTTCTTATCAATTTTCTGCCCTTGAATATGTGAACCAAACCGTTTCAAGTGAATAGTAAGCACATGAGGTGCCTTGTGAATTGTTAGCTGCTTAAGAGCTTTAACTTTCTGTTTGCATTCCTGACATTGGTACTGCTTAGCACCTCCATCCAGAAACTCTTTAGCTGTAAAATGAGTAAGTGCCTTGTGCAATGAATCTGCTTTTGCAATTTCTAAACTCAAATCCAAGAATGGATCAAACTTATTGGAGCAAAAGGAACACTGCATGCATTTCACCTAGAAGAATGAGACAAGTGTAATTAGAGCCACAAAATAAAGACAAAAAAAGACCCTTAAAGACTAAAGTGGGGGATAACCAAATGACAGCATGTGAGGTACCGTGAAAAGTATGAAGCCAAAAAATTACACTTGACCAGTGAAATTACAAGGGGTTATTTTCTCAATTATTTTTTACAAGGGTGTTGAGACACTTTCCTAATTGCCTGTGAAATGTGGAGGAAAAACCTCCATAAACATTTTCTGACACCAATACATTTATAAAAGCCACAAATTACCTGACTTCTAAGGCGACCGCCAAAAATCTTGTGGACTAAACTTTTCTCGTAAGCAGTGTGTGATTCGCTAGGCACTCCAAATGGTAAGCAGCATTTGTGCATGGATTCTAGTAAATTCACCATATACTCATGTGCATCCTCTTGTCTGGCATTACGGAAGCTACGGGATATACCTAACATCTCAATTAAGGATTCAAACCATAAAAACAAAATCGAAGGTTCAAAGAAGCTAGAAGCCCGACCTGGAAATTAACTAAAGAAAGCTCGAGGAAATGTAGATTAACGGCAGTTACAAACTAGATAGATGGCATCATAACAATGTAGAAATTAGTAACGTGTTTCTTCAAATATTTTGAGACGAAAAATATTTGGTAATAAATTAAAGTGTGGTTGTTTCATGATCTTAGTCACTTGACAAAGGTCACTCAAAGATGTCAAGAAAAAGCAATGCTATGAATTGATCAGACAGGGAATGTAAAGAAATTACATTTCTATACAGTCAGAAAATGCTAAAAGATCAGCCAACCATGTAACAAAAATCATGCAAATTAGGAAAGTTTTAAAAAAATGCAGTATATCATTTAACATGAGAAAGAACAAAAGAGAAACAATCAAAAAACAAAACTTCAATGATCAATGCAAGATTAAAATGATCCCCCTTGAGTTGAAAACAACCAGGGACCCATTATCTTCCTATTATAGAAAAATGAACATAACATGTCTTCAGTAGGATACAGCGCAAGTTGGAAACAAGATCTTTAGGCTCTAATATTCTCCCAGTAGATTGTAAAGCACGGCTTACATGTTTCTGTATTGCACATAGGGCACAAAATCCAGCAGTGCGACCTTCATAGATCATAAAAGTAAAATCAGAATGAAGCGCCTAAATAAGTGATTGAGTTTAGTCATTGCATGAATGAACATGATATAAAGCGAAGGTTGGCAAAAGCTGAATTAGGCAAACTCATTTTTATTTCTGAATGTAACGCGACAACAGATTCGCAAAGAGGGGGAGACTCACAAGAATATTGATGCTTCCCACTCTGTAGATAAGCAGCTAAGGGCTCGGTATAAGTCAAGCATTGCAACACAGAATTCAGGAAACAAGTATTTCCAAGATTGCGTAGGCCAGCACCCTGAAATTAATATTAAGGCCCATATTCATGCCGTTTGTCACCACAAAAGAATTTTCAACATCCCGGTGGTACACTTTCACAATATTTATAATAATGAAATGACAAATTATTAAAATTATCCATAGATCATCGTTTGGCAAAGCCAAATCAATAAATTGAGTCAATAACTCGTGCCAACAGAGGGAAAATCAAATTATATGGGCATTGGGCTCATTAAGTGAGAACTTAATTTTTTGGTTTAACAATCAATCCACAGATAAAAAATTTTAGGTATTCATTTCCTTGTTACAACTCTCACAGATCCTATCAACTTTAGAAAGTAATATGTTGATTGCAAAATAGAAAAAAGTCGCAAAAGAAAATAAAGTCAGAGTATCTCATTTAAAAATTAAAAATCAACAAAAATAACAGATAGGAAGATTCAAGCACGGACAGACACACTGAAGTAGAACTATGATATAGTATGACTATAACATTAAGAAATCAGAACTTTAGAGCATAGACAAAAAAATATATAACGAGATTGCATTCACGTAAAGTGGATAACATTGAAGAAACGCCCGTATGCCATGAAAGAACTCACAATTCTGCGGAAAGTAACCCCAAAACTAAGCTCCGGATCCAATCCCAAATTCTCCGAAACCTTCTGGATTTCACGTTTCACCGGCAACTCAGACGCATTATCGTGCTCTGAATTTGGATTCAAAGTCACCAGCTTAAACCCAAAACTGCGATTACTGCTGAAACCATTATACGATTTCCTCGCCAAATGGAAATCGATTCTCCGATCAAGAACCGCCGAAGACGAGGACGGTTCCGGGTAGAGCGCCGCCGCCGCTTCCGAATGCATCACATCCGCCATAATAGGTATAAAACTTCGATCAAAACAATCTCCTTTCTCCTTGTATCGTGTCAGCAATTTTTCTCTGGGTTGTTTCACAAAGGGGATTGCGGAATCTTTGCGCGTGATTCGAGAGGCGATAACAGGGGTTTTGTTTCGGCCTCAAAGGAGACGGAGCAGAGAAGCTTCAACGCTTAAAACCCTAAAAATGAGTGAGTGTGTGTGCTCACGCGTTGGTTACGCGCGTCGCACTTAGACCGCGTGGGAAACAAAAGGGGTTTTTCCATTTGCGGGTCCATGTCCTATTTTGAGGACCCGACCGTTGTTTATAGTCACTTCGTACCGAAAGAGTTGACATCGAAGGTGGACTTCATCATATATGAATTAGACATTCGTTGACTCATGTGAATGTTAAATTGAGTATATGTATGAGCGGCAGAGATTTGAAAAATAGATTAATATGGCTCAATTCTCACAGTATACCTCATAATATTTCAGCAAAAAATATATTTCACATGAAAAGTTATCAAATTTGGTGAGTTGAATGAATAAAAATATATTTGTGCAATATATATATATATATATATAGTTGGTTCGAATATATAAAATAAATATGTTTGCGATATCATCTTTTAAGAGTTTTTGTAATTTTCGTTATTTCAAAATTGTCAATTTGACGGCTGCAAGTTCTCCCATAATATATTCAATTTCGTATAAGAGTTTATTTGACTTTTGTGTTTTTACCATGATAGTTAGATAATATTTTTCATATTTCATTTATAAAAAAATAATAAAAGATATGGTGGATTTAAGAAAAATAAATTTAATTTTCATAATACCCCTCGCGCTTATAATTTGACACTTTTTATCTGTACTCCTCCGGTTTAAAGTGTTTAACCCAAAGGTTTTCAAATTTTCACATGTTTAATTAAATATAAATGGGATGAAATTTTAAGTAAAGACGTCACATACTTCTGAAATAACAATTCCGAATCGATCAATTTTATTATTACTATTATATTATAAAATGTAAAGGTGTTTTATAAAACTCTTGAAAAATTTGAAGTACCCAAAAATCCAATAAATTGTCTTTCGGTCTTTTGGGTGAAAACAACATTTTTTGCTCCGTAATTTTGCTATTTTGCGATTTTAATTTTATATGTTATTTTCAATTTTATTCTTACGGACTTTTTATTTTTAACAATTTTATCGTATGGGACACTATACACATCAAACTCAAATCAGTACTACATTAGTTACATGCTGATTCCAAGTCGGAAAAAATATTATATTTTAAAAAAAACAAACAAAAATAGCGGACTGAAACTAAAATTTGACAACATAAAAGATCAGAATCTCAAAAAAAACAAACATATGAAGAAAAAAAAACAATTTTCTTAACTATTTTATCATCAAAATATAAATCAATCTCAATTTCAACTATGCGAGACATTTAGTGTGTACTTGTTTATTATTCAAGCCTCTTTGTAATAAACTATTTATCTTTATTATTTTATTAAGTTTAAGACATTTAAAATAATTAATCTCTTTTTCCTCAAATTATAAAATATTATATTTTATTAATAAAAAATATCATTAAACCCACTTTCGAAAATTTACATCTCGTCTTTATCTCCATATTATAAGAAAAGTTTATGTCTTTATTTACATTTTGAATTTCAAGTTAAATGATCATATAATTCATAACATAAAAATTTAATATAAAATTTATTATATATATGTAGACATCAGATGTAAAGAGACACTAATAAAATAAAATACTCATTTGCATATGATAGCGGGCATGTACAACAGTACAAGTGACGAATGCGACTCCGTGCAAGGGCCGGGTATGATGGGTTCTCCGATTGTTTGGTTTTCCAGTAAATGTCAAGGATTTACTAAACGAAAGAGTATTATATCAAGATCTAGGAAATACGTGAAAAAATCATGAGCAAATGTGATGTAAATTTGATACATCGGCTGTCATAAGATCACTTGAATCAACAAAGTGTAAATATGGAAACCATTTGAAATGTTAGCATCACCATCATGCACATTTCTCTTATGTGAATAAGAGAGGCCGGTTTGATAGGAAGAGAATATCCAACTATTATGATAGTAGTCAATTTGAGTTGCACGTTTTTCATTTTTTATTTTTTTTTTGGTCGAAAAACATGAGCCTATCATTTTCAAGTTTTTTAGTTCTAATCATGTATAAGTGGATTTACAATCTTATTATATAATCTGCTAACTTGCTCTTTTTCTTTTTTCTTTTTCAATTTTGTAATTACTCATCAGATAGCTGAAATCATTGGACAAAATATGTTTTCAAAATCCGATCGGACCGGCCGGTTCGACTGAGAACAGGTCACTGGTTTGATTCAGATTACTCCTAAAAACCGCTCTTGTTGTCAGAACCGGTTAAAACCGGTCAAGAACCGGCCAAAAACCGGTTCAACCGATTTTCAATTTTTTTTTATTTTTTTTAAAATTAGTTTTTTAAACCTTAATTTAATATTTTATTATATATATAATATTATTTGAAATTTGTACTTCGTTAAAAATATTATTTTAAAAATATTAGAGTTTTTTTAATTTTTTTTAATTAATTAATTATTTTTTTTAAAATATGTAACTATAATTATTATTTTGAATATATTTATATGATTATTTAGTTTTCAAACTATGATAAATACATATATTTTTTTTTCTATTTATATATATTTTTAGGTTTTTAAAAATTTAAAATATATTATTAATTATATTATATTATACAAATGGTTTTTCGGTCCGACCGTTCAGTTAAAATAGTTTGACCAATTGAACCGTTTATGAACATTGACAAACCAATGTCTATCATCATATCATCATTTTTCAGTTTCAATGTAACACTGATTAAAATAAAAAAAATATATAATAAATAAGACAATAAAATAACCGTGATGAAGATGAAAACATGTACACCATCTTTCTTTTTCTTTTTCTTTTTTTCATTTCTGCCCACGATCAATATCATGGACGAGTTGCTCACTCGCTCATTTCTTTTGCCTTTTTCTCCCCTATCCATTTTGTTTGGAAATTTGGGAGTTTTCGTTTTGGATGATTAATTTTGTAATTAAGGACATTTATATTAATTAATAAATACAAGATCTTCATTTCAAATAAAATATATAATGGACGAAGCCTGGAGCCCTGGACCACATAGGATGTAGGCAACATATATCTAATTAATTATTTATAATTTTCGAGTAGATAAAAAAATACAATCTTAGCTTCAAAAAATAAATAAATAAATAAAATACAATCTTGGGATAAAATCATTTTTTAAAAAAATGAAAATTATAAAGAAGGAAATAATCAATTCTGGCTTATTTATGACACAAATCTACCACAACTTCCTGAGGCAGATATTTCTCCATGAAAGCTCATTACCCACCGACGAGCTTTGTACATCTAAACATTGGAACATCTAAGTGTGGTCCAAAAGCTTTTAGTTCTACATTTGCAAAGATAAATGGGAAGAAAATTTTAATTTTAATTTTTTAAAAAATTACTAGTCTTTATGACAACGAGCTAAAGATTATATTGGGGTTAGACTTCATGACAACAAGCTAAAGATTATAGCATGATATCAGTAATAGAATACAACTCAAATGTTTTAAACCGTAACAATTATTGGGTCAATCAATCTGAGGATGTAATTATTGATTTTATACTTCAGTAATTTTAATTAAATTAAGAGTGCAATCTTGTTCTTTTAGTGGAGTAGAATAAGATTAATAAATTATCTTGATTAATTATGAGTTGATTAGATCAAATTAATTTATTGGAGCTTAATTTAATTGGGTCCGATCAGGTCCCTTTGGTGTCTCAAAAATAAACTCAAATAAATTATATGAGTTATAATTTATGAAATTCGTAGGAATAAATTAATATGATTATAGTATCTTTATCTATGGAAAGTTTGAATTAAAACTTTACCGATACGATAAGTTTTGAACAGTTTATAGCCCTAGATTTTGATGAAATTGTATTTCGTAGTTATTGAATATGTAACCAAAGGGTGGATTACGACTCCATGTTTCCCCTTGTTTATTTTATTGCATTTTTTATTGTAATTTTTCGAATTGGAGCTCTCTGTACATTTCTGGATCAACTGGAGGGTCAATCTGCGATTTCGTCCAAAGACTCATGGACCAAACTGCATCTTCTTCAGAAATCCAGGGGCCTGTTTTTAATTTACGAAATCCTCCATGGAAGCTCCAGTTGTGATCGCAGAAGCAAGCCAAACCGTTTCAAAGCCTCAGGAAGCCTTCCACGATGTCACGCGGCTTTTCTATGCGTTAAAAAAAAAAAAACCAGATCGCAGGCGGGGAGGAGATGGCACGATCGTGGCTGCGCTGGATGGGAAAATCGCGACTGTTTGCTTCGAATTCGAAGCAATAGAGAAGTCAAGATGGTTTCTCCGTGGGTGGCGTAGCTTCTTGCTGCGTTTTTCGGAGATCTTCCATGGCGGCGGCGGTGGGGCTGATGGAGAAAATTAGGGCTGAAGCAAAAATCCGGGTCATGGGTCACGAGTTTGGTCCATGGATTTTCGGGCCGTGAACCATGAACCGGGTCGTGATTCATGGGTTTTTTTTTTTGCTGGGCCTTGAGTCATTGCCTTGGGTCAAATTTGGCTTGCTGGATTGCAGAATGAGCTTGACATAAGCATTTAAATTGAAGGATTGAGCCAGTTCAATTAATTTATTTGTATTTTTGTGTTTAGGATGTGCCATAAATTTATTCTTGTTTAATTATTGCTTATTGCTTATTGCTTTAATTATTATGTGCATTATATGTCATTAATGTATCATGCCATGTAGATTACATAAACATCGCTTTAGGTACTACATTGTCATGCATAAAATAAGATTTTATTTATTTTATAATTTTATACATAGAAAATAACTATTTTGATTAATAATTGAACTATTTATGAGTTAAAATAGTTAGGATATTATTAATCAGATAAAACCCAAAATTATTTTTCAAAAAATATTAAGTGTGAGGGGTGCATTTTATATGAGCCCATGGTCTCCCTTATTAGTCAATTAGTAAGAATTTGTGTATGTCTCGTGCCAATTTTTATTGGTCTCCCTATAGGAGGGCTGCACTGTTTCGGTTACTTGATTGGACCAGACATGATGATATTTTTTAAAATAAAATTAATTTTAATCACCCTATAGGTGACATAATTAATTAAGTACTTGAAAAATAATCAATATGAGGGTATACACTTAAGTCAATGACATTGTGAGAAATTCCTATAGAATAGTCAAACAATATATTTTTGATGGCCAAAATCAAGCAATAGAAAATTAATATTGCATGAGATGCTAGATATATTGAATTTAGGTCATTGCTGTGTTGTAGTAGTTTTTGGGTCTACTAATGCATTTTTTTCATGCATAACACATGTCATTTTATTTATTGTATGTGTTGCTCATTTAATTTATTTTAATTTCAAAAAATGTCTTCAAACTCACTGTCACTGTCCATGCTTTTAACAAACAACCAACTAGTTGGCAAAATTACATTGATTGGAAACGCAATTTGATGATTGTCTTAACTGCGGAGAAACATAAATATGTGCTTACTGAACAATGTCCCTCGGTGCCTACAGCGGAGTTCACTGCTGCACAAAAGCAGGCTTATGATAAGTGGATCCGTTCTGATGAGATGACTCGTTGCTACATTTTGGGATCCATCTCGAATGTGTTGCAACAAAAACATCAGAATATGGAAATCGCGGTTAAAATCATGGAAAGCCTTCAGGAAATGTTTGAGCATCAAGGACGCTAGACACGTCAAGCGGCCATTAGGAGCATTATGAACATGCGCATGAAACCTGGGATGCCCGTGAAGGATCATATGCTTGCATTGATCGGTCAATTCAATGTGGCTGAGGTTTTAGGGGCTGAAATCAAATCAGAGACTCAGGTTGACATGACACTTGAGACTCTCCCTGAGATGTTCTCACAATTTAAGGTTAGTTATAATATGAACAAGTTAAACATGTCCTTGATTGAGTTGATGAAGGAACTCCAAAATGCTGAAAGTGTTCTTAAAACTCAAAGTGGTGATGCACTTGTTGTTGCTTTTGTTGGACCATCCTATTCCAAACCGAAAGGTAAAATTGGAAATAATAAGAGAAAGAAGCCCAACAAGAAGGGTCCACAGCAAAGGGCAAAGAAAGTCAAAATAGATGGCAAAACCAAAGGAAAATGTTTCCATTGTGGAGAGAAGAGTCATTGGAAGAGGAACTGCCAAGGATACCTAGCTTCCAAACAGCAAGGTGGTGGTGAGTTATCATTTATTGAGTCTTGTTTAGTTGTTGATTCTACTAATACTTGGATTGTAGATTCTGGAGCGACTAATCATATATGCAATTTATTGCATGGGTTCCAAGTAACCAAGGAGCTCAATGAAGGGGAACATACTCTTAGAGTTGGCACATGAGCTGTGGTATCTGCAAGAGCTGTTGGAGTCGTTTATCTTTATTTTCAGAATAATAAACATTTGGTTTTGAGAAATTGTTATTATGTTCCTGACATTACTAGAAATTTGATTTCTGTTGCTTTATTGTTTAGACAAGGATATTTTGTCCATTTTTCACAAATAGTGGTTGATATTTCCTTGAATAAAGCTCCTATATGCAAAGGACATTTGAATAATGAATAATGATTTGTATGTCTTAAAACCCGTTGACAGCTCTTTGTATCACACTCAATCCAACAAAAGAATAAAATTATCTCCCACTAATGAAACTTACTTGTGGCATTTGAGGCTTGGTCATATCAACCTTAATAGGATTCAAAAGTTGGTAAATGATGGTCCTTTAAGTGATTTAAAGGTGGAATCCTTGCCTGTATGCGAATCTTGTTTGGAGGGTAAAATGACTAAGAGGTCCTTTAAATCTAAAGGACATAGAGCAAATGAAGTTTTGGAATTAGTGCACACTGATGTATGTGGACCAATTAGTGTTCAAGCTAGAGGCGGATTTCAGTACTTCATCACCTTCACTGATGATTACTCTAGATACGGTTATGTTTACCTTATGTCCCACAAATTTGAAGCTTTTGAAAAGTTCAAATAATTCAGAAATGAGGTGAAAAAACAATTAGGTAAGAGCATAAAAACACTTCGATCAGATCGAAGTGGTGAGTATCTATCCAGTGAATTTAGAGCATACTTATCAGATAATGAGATTTTATCCCAATTGAGCGCACCATATACTCCTCAACAAAATGGTGTCTCGTAAAGGAGAAATCGGACTTTGTTGGACATTGTTAGATCCATGCTAGGTTTCTCTACGCTCAGTACTGAAAGAGTGGGTGCCCGGTTAGCCAACTTGTGGCTAAGGGCTTTTATGACTCTATGTAAAACAATCTTTTGTTTAATATAATTTACACTTTTATAATGGCATTGACTTTATCTTTCTTCATATTGTTATATTATGATATACTATTGTTGTTTTGATAAAGACCTTGAATATACTATAGTGTATGTAAGATGTGGTAGCACATGGGGATGGCTATCATGAAACACATCTTATAGTCACTGTATATTCTAAACAGTTCCTAGTCAATTGAGCCGTCCGCAAATAAGGATAAGGATCGCTCGAGATTGAGACTAGCATTTGCGATGCCGATTACCACGGTTCATTGGTATGAAACATATAGATGTTCAAAGCATGCAAATGGATATTCATATGATGAATGATCGAACTACCCTATTCGGACTTTCCAAGTGGTTATCACTTATCGAGTGGATAAAGTCCGCGATTTTGGTTGTACACCATTAGTCCTTATTACTTGAAACATCATTGAGACTCTATATGCTAGTACTGTACTTTGACTCGTTTACCGACTCTATTGGGGTCATCAGGTGTCGGGATTGGGTACAGTTACGACACATATAAGAGTCGATGCTTTGTTGTCAAGGATTCACTACATACTTACGAGTGTGGATATCCTATGCGATCTGAGGAGATATTAGTGTGACGAATCTCTGGCCAGAGTACATGATGTGTTTTAGGTTACTTGGTGTTCCTAGTAACACATGCGATGTCACTAATAGATCTCCAATATGTTATGCATAGTTATCGAATCTCGAACGACTCTCGATGCACCAATGGTTGTTGATTCGATCGGGATATTTGGTTAAAGGGACCGTACTGTACGCTAACCAAAATCTACTGGTTCTTGCAGGCACTATCAGTAATACCTAGGGAATCATGGGGCGATGTTGCTAGGCGCTCTTACCATGATTCGATGGGTAAGTCGGAAATTGTTGTTCCGAGTCACAAGGAGTTGTGAGCCCACGGCTAGCTGTATTCCTGAACCATTGAGGGTTACACAAGTAATGGATTACTAAAACCCCATAGAGATAGTTAAATTTAAAAAATTAAATTTAATGAAAGAGAAGTTGAACTTCTTAACTAAAGGGAGTGGGATTTCCTAAAATGACATAGGGATGGGCATTTTTGGAAATCTCTGAATTCGGATTCAGAAAAATTATCTTGACTCTAAAAGATGCAGAAATGGTTTCTGTGCACATTGGTGAAATCAGTTTATCAATCGGAGTCACGATGAATTTTATATTAATTTCTAAAACAACAGGCTTGGCTTGTTGGACTTAAGTTATGGATTGTGGGCTTTAAGGAGTTAGAGTCCTGATACAATTATAACTAGAAATTATCTATAAATAGAGGTGTTGGGTTCGAAAATCACACACATTATATATTGCAATTTTCGAATTTCAGCCTATATTATTCAAGGGGATTTTCGAAATCCTCTGTCCCTTTTGGAGAAAATTCGGGTTGTGTTTTTGTGAAAAATTACAATCTGAATTAACAGATCATATCTGTTTATTCTTTACGCAAACTTCTGATTGATTTCTAGTGCAGTCAATCAGAGGGTTTTGTTTTCTATTCGTGGACCTGATTGAAGAAACGTTCATTCATTAGTTCCTGGGATATACAACAAGAGCAGATTAAATTCTGTTGGTGCCCATAATCTCGCTTCGAGATTTCAAGGTAAAATATTTAATAGTGAATATTTGTTTTACTTACACAAATTTAATCGTAAAGTTTTGATACCCAGATATGGAATCGTTCCATATTAATAAAATAAATTTTTAAACTTCCGCTGCACCGGGTATCAATTCTAATTGATCTGAACACCGTTTTTCAATAGTGGTATCAGAGCCAGGTTGCTCAGATCAAACGATTAAATTAATCGATTGCACAAAATTTTTAAACCTCGGTTTTTGAAACAAAACGAAAATTTAAAATTAAATTTTAATGGGCAAATCGGGCAGGGATTTGATCGCTGCCCAAGGGGCAGCGACGGGCTGCCCAGCCCGTGCCCCTTTTTGGGGCGCGGGCTGCCCGGGATTGTCCCGGGCAGCCCAGAAAAATTATTTTTAATTTTTAATTTTTGAAATTCTAGTTTTTGATCCGATCGAAAATTGTTTTGATTGGTTCACGAGGCATCGGATCGAATTGTTCGAGTCCGAAAATTTTAAAATTGATTTTTGGATAAATTTGAATTTTTGGAAAATTTATAAATTTTATCCGTTAAATTAAATTTTATAAAATTAATTATTTTGGTACAATTGATGATAAGATATGATCTTATGGATGGATAAAGATAAAATATGATTTTATCTTTTAAATTATGATGCCTTTGCATGTTTATCCAATTATTTAATTATTGAATTAATTAATGGATAAAGGATGATCGATTGCCATGACCAATGTTTTAGGTGTATGTTAGGTGATTTACATTTGTCTTATTGTTGTTGGTGTTTATTAATGGGCTTGGTTTATAGCCCAATATGATTGTCATATGTAATAAAAGTGGACCTGGTTTATGGCCCGTTCCCACCCCTAAAAATGTATCTCATATTTGTCATCGAAATTTATTAGACTTAGTGGGAGACAAAGATTTGAAGAAATGGTGGGCCCAGCAGACAATGAAGACCGAAAAAATGTAAATTGGAAGCTCAATGTAATAGGATTGCATTGCATACTTGCATATCACCTAGGATTGGACTTATACTCGTGATTGGCAACCACGGGTCGATTAGTTAATGAGATCGATCATCCTTAAATAATATATGATATTATTGATGTATGCATGTTTAGACTAAATTGTATGAATCCCGCAAGCATACATAAATTGCATGATGAGACAAATTTTCAAAAAAATTAAAAATCCCTCATTTTAAATATGATTTAAAATTGATATCAAGATTAATAAAAGGAGAATTTAAATATTGTTTAAATATTCCTACCTTCCATCAACGATCAATGTATGAGATGCTACCCGCGGATACGGTCCGGCTCATATTATTGGGGGGGCCCGTTCGTCGGAAAGCTGTACATTGGATCGACACATGTTGTAAGTTGGGTGGAACTCCCATGGGATTGGCTCATATTATTGGGGATCCACATGGCGACCGTCCATCACAACTTAATATTGATGGGTTATCTTGACATGTCACAAAAAAAACGACGTCATATTATTGGGCCCTTATTGGACATGAGGTAAAAACATGGGGGTTACTTTGGAAGTAATTGGGCTCTACATTTTGAAAATTATGGTTGGCTGATATTATTCGGGATCATGATTTGTCAATTGGACTCCATGTTCTCACTAAGAAAAACAGTTTTCCGTTTTCACTAGAGGGTAGTGAAATCGTTAAAATAGTGGTAGTGTAATTCATAAAATTAAAATTCGCCATATTTTATGTCTTAGTAAATTAATTAAACAATCATTGATTATTGTCTGTTTTCTTTTCAGTATACTATTACAATGACTTCTCGCAATCCACTGTTTTCAATTCTCGAACAAAACAAATTGACTGGCGCAAACTATACGGAATGGTTCCGTAAGTTGAAAATTATTCTTACTTCAGAAAGAGCTTTCTACGTGTTAGAGAAGCCGCCTCCGAAGGAAGCCCCGACTAATACAAGTCCGAAAGAGTTGGCCAAACTTGATTTATGGTGGGACCATGATATCAAGGCCAAATGCTACATGCAGGCTTCGATGTCTGATGAGCTTCAAAGGAGATTCGAGGATACCGTGAATGCAGCTGACATTCACAAGAACCTCAAGGAACTCTTTGGAGCTCAGTCAAGGTCGGAGAGGTATGCCACCGTCAGAGAGCTCATGACGAGCCGCATGCGAGATGGGACTTCGGTCCGTGAGCATGGGGTGCGCATGATTGGGCTCATTGAAAAGTTGGTAACACTCGACTTGACTTTGGAGCATGAACTTAGCGCGGACTTGTTGCTTCTATCACTTCCTTCATCGTTTGACGGTTTTGTGATGAACTTCAATATGAACAAGATAGAGGCCACCCTTGAAGAGATGGTCAATATGCTTGTCACATATGAAGCCACACTAAAGAAGGATAAACCGGTACTCTTGGTTGGCTACTCTTCTAACTCTAAGAAATGACCAAGTGGAAAGGGTAAGAAACGTTCTGCCCCGCTCAAGAAGATTGTACCAAATAAGAAGGGAAAGACCAAGGTTTCAAATGGGATAAAAGATGAAAACGTTTGCCATTACTGCAAGAAACCCGGTCATTGGAAACGTAACTGCAAGGAATACCTCGAACAGCTGAGAACTGCAAAGGGTATGTTTTACATTGAAATAAATGTTTCGCTTAATACTTCTTCTTGGGTATTGGATACCGGATGTGGATCTCACATTTGCAATGATTTGCAGGTGATGACAAGAAGTCGTAAGCTAAGGATGGGTGAGACCCAGCTAAGGCTCGGGAATGGTTCTAGAGTCGAAGCCAAAGCTATAGGAGACATTTATTTAGTTTTGCAGAACAATTTTAAGTTATTTTTTAGAGATGTTTTATATGTTCCGGATTTGGTCAAAAACATTATATCTATTTCTATGCTTGATAGAGATGGTTTTTCTTGCAATTTTGTGAATGTGATTTGCAATATTTACAAGAATGAATGTTTGATTGGAAATGAACAACTTGAAAACGATCTATATAGCTTAAAATTAAAAGACGTTCCAATTAATTATGTTGATAAACCGGTAACAACAATTAAAAGGAAGGACGATAGTCAAAACCCGGCAAACCTTTGGCATGCTAGGCTAGGTCATATTTTCTCAAGGAGGATGAACAAGCTAGTGGGAGAGGGCATGTTTGATATGTCTGATATTAACTCTCTACCTACTTGTGAGTCCTGCCTAAAGGGAAAAATGACTAAATCTCCTTTCAAAGGGAAACCTGAGCGTAGTCAAAATCTGTTGGATTTGATCCATACAGATGTTTGCGGTCCATTTAGGATTGGTACTAAATGTGGCAACACCTACTTCATTACCTTTACTGATGATCATTCTAGGTATAGGTATTTATATTTAATGAAATATAAGTCTGAAGCATTTGAAAGGTTCAAAGAATTCAAGGCTGAAGTAGAAAACAAACTAGGAAAAAGTATTAAGGCAATTCGATCGGATCGAGGTGGAGAATACTTAAGTACCGAGTTTTTGGACTATCTAAAAGAGAATGGGATTCTCTCTCAGTGGACTCCTCCTATGACACCTCAGCTTAATGGTGTTTCGGAGCGTCGCAATCGAACTTTGTTGGACATGGTTCGATCCATGATGAGCTTCACTGAGCTCCCACCTTCGTTTTGGGGCTACGCGCTTGAAACGACGGTATTGTTGTTAAACAACGTCCACACTAAAGCAGTAAATAAAACACCATACGAGTTATGGAATGGCAAAGCTCCTAAGTATTCATACTTGAGGATTTGGGGATGTCCTGCTTACGTGAAGCAGACAGTGGGAGATAAGTTGGATAGTCGATCCACATTATGTTATTTGTAGGGTATCCTTAAAATTCAATCGGATATTATTTCTATCATCCTGTTGAAACAAAAGTGTTTGTTTCAAGGAATGTCACCTTCTTGGAGAAGGAGTTCTTATTGGATAAGAAAGACAAGATGATGGAACTCGAAGAAATTCGAGAAGAACCCGAGATACAAAATAGCGATCCTACACCTCAAGAATCATCACAAGACACGCCTATTACTAGGAGATCCGAGAGGACTTCTAGGCCTCCTATTAGATATGGTCTTCTTCTTGAAGGGGATCAAAGTGAACCCGACATTGGATGTGATCCAAGAAACTTCAAGGAAGCAATTTCTGATGCGGATTCGAATTTATGGCTTGAAGCTATGCAATCGAAAATAGACTCGATGCATTCTAACCAAGTTTGGTCTTTAGTAGATCCTCCCGATGGAATTGTTCCAATTGGGTGCAAATGGATCTACAAGAGAAAACTTGGGCCTGATGGAAAGGTATTGACCTACAAGGCACGATTGGTAGCAAAAGGTTATACTCAAAGACAAGGAGTTGACTATGATGAAACCTTTTCACCAGTCACAATGTTCAAGTCCATAAGAATCCTTATTGTCATAGCAGCATGGTATGACTATGAGATATGGCAAATGGATGTAAAGACTGCATTTATTAATGAAAACATTAAGGAAGAGATCTATATGATGCAGCCTGAGGGATACACATCCATGGGAAGCGAGCATAAGGTATGCAAGCTTCAGAGATCAATCTATGATCTCAAACAAGCATCAAGAAGTTGGAACCAGAAATTTGATGAAATGATAAAGGATTTTGATTTTATCAAGAACCCGGAGGAACCATGCGTGTACAAGAAAGTAGTTAAGAATGCGGTAACATTCTTAGTACTTTATGTTGATGACATCCTACTCATGGGGAATGATGTAGGGATGTTGCAGTCAACAAAGATATGGTTATCAGGTAGATTCTCGATGAAGGATTAGGTGAGGCATCCTATATTCTAAGAATTCGGATCTTTAGAGATAGATCTAAAAGAATGATAGGACTCACTCAATCAACCTACATCGACACCATATTGAAAAGGTTTTCTATGGATGAGTCCAAGAGAGGACATCTACCTATGTGTCATGGAGTTACTCTATCCAAGTCTATGTGTCCCAAGACTGACGAAGAGATAGAGAAGATGACATACGTGCCATATGCGTCAGCCATAGGTAGTATCATGTATGGGATGATATCTACCAGACCGGATGTGGCCTATGCTCTTAGCGTCACGAGCAGATACCAAGCCAATCCCGGTCAAATGCATTGGAAAGCCGTGAAGGATATTCTTAAGTACTTGCGAAGGACTAAGAATTTATTCATGGTTTATGGAGGGAGAGAATTGAAGTTGGAAGGCTATACCGACTCTAGCTTCCAATGTGACGTGGATGACTCGAAATCAACCTCTGGATTTGTATTCGTGCTCAATGGCGGTGCTGTCTCTTGGAAGAGTTCCAAGCAGGACACCACAGCGGATTCCACCACTGAGGCAGAATACATTGCAGCATCAGCTGCTGCTAAAGAGGCGGTTTGGATAAGGAAATTCATCCAAGAGTTGGGTGTAATTCTTGAAGCTGTTGGTCCAGTCCCGGTGTACTGTGACAACACGGGTGCCGTTGCTCAGGCAAAGGAACCAAGGTCTCATCAGAAGTCCAAACACGTACTGAGAAAATACCACATCATCCGGGAGATCGTGGAAAGAGGAGACATCAGTGTCGAGAGAGTGGCCTCTACAGACAATATCGCTGATCCGCTTACTAAGCCCTTGCCAGGACTATTGTTTGACAAACATCGCGAAGCAATGGGATTACGTAGTATGACTAGTTGGCTTTAGGGCAAGTGGGAGATTGAAAGAGTGGGTGTCCGGTTAGCCAACTTGTGGCTAAGGGCTTTTATGACTCTATGTAAAACAATCTTTTGTTTAATATAATTTACACTTTTATAATGGCATTGACTTTATCTTTCTTCATATTGTTATATTATGATATACTATTGTTGTTTTGATAAAGACCTTGAATATACTATAGTGTATGTAAGATGTGGTAGCACATGGGGATGGCTATCATGAAACACATCTTATAGTCACTGTATATTCTAAACAGTTTCTAGTCAATTGAGCCGTCCGCAAATAAGGATAAGGATCGCTCGAGATTGAGACTAGCATTTGCGATGCCGAGTACCACGGTTCATTGGTATGGAACATAGAGATGTTCAAAGCATGCAAATGGATATTCATATGATGAATGATCGAACTACACTATTCGGACTTTCCAAGTGGTTATCACTTATCGAGTGGATAAAGTCCGCGGTTTTGGTTGTACACCATTAGTCCTTATTACTTGAAACATCATTGAGACTCTATATGCTAGTACTGTACTTTGACTCGTTTATCGACTCTATTGGGGTCATCAGGTGTCGGGTTTGGGTACAGTTACGATACATATAGGAGTCGATGCTTTGTTGTCAAGGATTCACCACATACTTGCGAGTGTTGATATCCTATGCGATCTGAGGAGATATTAGTGTGACGAATCTCTGGCCAGAGTACATGATGCGTTTTAGGTTACTTGGTTCCTAGTAACACATGCGATGTCACTAATAGATCTCCAAGATGTTATGCATAGTTATCGAATCTCGAACGACTCTCGATGCACCAATGGTTGTTGATTCGATCGGGATATTTGGTTGAAGGGACCGTACTGTACGCTAACCAAAATCTACTAGTTCTTGCAGGCACTATCAGTAATACCTATGGAATCATGGGGCGATGTTGCTAGGCGCTCTTACCATGATTCGATGGGTAAGTCGGAAATTGTTGTTCCGAGTCACAAGAAGTTGTGAGCCTACGGCTAGCTGTATTCCTGAACCATTGAGGGTTACACAAGTAATGGATTACTAAAACCCTGTAGAGATAGTTAAATTTAAAGAGTTAAATTTAATGAAAGAGAAGTTGGACTTCTTAACTAAAAGGAGTGGGATTTCCTAAAATGACATAGGGATGGGCATTTTTGAAAATCACTGAATTCGGATTCAGAAAAATTATCTTGATTCTAAAAGATGCAGAAATGGTTTCTGTGCACATTAGTGAAATCAGTTTATCAATCGGAGTCACGATGAATTTTATATTAATTTTTATAACAACAGGCTTGGCTTGTTGGGCTTAAGTTATGGATTGTGGGCTTTAAGGAGTTAGAGTCCTGATACAATTATAACTAGAAATTATCTATAAATAGAGGTGTTGGGTTCGAAAATCATACACATTATATATTGCAATTTTCGAATTTCAGCCTATATTATTCAAGGGGATTTTCGAAATCCTCTGTCCCTTTTGGAGAAAATTCGGGTTGTGTTTTTGTGAAAAATTACAATCTGAATTAACAGATCATATCTGTTTATTCTCTACGCAAACTTCTGATTGATTTCTAGTGCAGTCAATCAGAGAGTTTTGTTTTCTATTCGTGGACCTGATTGAATAAACGTTCATTCATCAGTTCCTGGGATATACAACAAGAGCAGATTAAATTCTGTTGGTGCCCATAATCTCGCTTCGAGATTTCAAGGTAAAATATTTAATAGTGATTATTTGTTTTACTTACACAAATTTAATCGTAAAGTTTTGATACCCAGATATGGAATCGTTCCATATTAATAAAATAAATTTTTAAACTTCCGCTGCACCGGGTATCAATTCTAATTGATCTGAACACCGTTTTCCAACAAGTACATCCTTTTGGGGATATGCTATTCAAACTGCAATATACTTATTGAACATGGTTCCTTCTAAGTCTGTCTCTAAGACACCCCTAGAATTGTGGAATGTGTGTATACCTAATCTAAGACATATTCGGATATGGGGATGCCCTGCGTATGTGCTCAAGAGAAAGATGAATAAAATGGAATCTAGATCAGAAGCATGTGTGTTTGTTGGATATCCTAAGGGAACGAGAGGATACTACGTCTATAGTCCTCAGGATAAGAAGGTATTTGTGAGTACAAATGCAACCTTCTTAGAGGACAGATACATAGAAGATCGTGAATCAAAGAGTAAGGTTCTTTTGGAAGAGATTGAAAATTCATCTACTCCAGAGATCCGCACTGAACCTACTTAGTTTGACGTCACATCTATACCACCGTTAATAACTGGTTTTAGAACAACTGAAATGGTGGAAGATAGTGTTCCTATTGTTCATTCACCTCGCCGTACCGAAATGGAGAGTGAGGCACATGGTGAAGAAGGAAACTCAAGGAACCAACAATCTAATCCAATCAACCAAGAACCTCCACGCCTTAGACGTAGTGGGAGGGTCATCCGACCACCTTCTAGATATTTGCTCTATGGAGAGTCTTCAGAGGCAGTCTCTATTGAACAAGAGGAGGATCCCATTACGTACAAAGAAGCTATGGAGGATATAGACACTTACCAATGGAGGAGTGCTATGGACTCAGAAATGCGATCCATGTATACTAACTCTGTCTGGGATCTTGTAGATATGACTGAAGGGGTAAAACCTATTGGGTGTAAATGGGTCTACAAGAGAAAGAGAAGAATAGATGGAAAAGTAGAATTAAGGCTAGATTAGTAGCTAAAGGTTTTAGCCAACGAGAAGGAATCGATTATGATGAAACCTTCTCACCTGTCGCTATGGTAAAGTCTATTCAGATTCTCTTATCCATTGCAGCTCATTTTGATTATGAGGTGTGACAAATGGACGTCAAGACAACATTTCTCAATGGAAATTTTGACGAAAGCATTTATATGATGCAACCAGATGGTTTTATCCAAAACGGTCAAGAGCATAAAGTATGCAAACTTAAAAGGTCTATTTATGGACTTAAGCAAGCGTCTAGATCTTGGAACATCAGATTTGATCAAACTGTGAAGGATTATGGTTTCGATCAAAATCTTGATGAGCCTTGTGTCTATAAGAAAGTTTTAGATGACAAGGTGATTTTTCTCGTGTTATATGTGGATGACATCCTACTGATTGGAAATGATGTTGGGGTGATGACATCTGCTAAGAAATGGTTGACTCAACATTTTGATATGAAGGACTTGGGAGAAGCAAATTTTGTTCTAGGTATCCAAATTCTTCGGGATAGGAAGAACAGGCGGATTGCCTTATCTCAAGCTTCATACATTGATAAAATATTGGTGAGATATGCAATGAAAAATTCCAAAAAAGGTCAAACACCTTTTAGACATGAAATTCACTTGTCCAAGGAGCACAATCCTAAGACTCAAAGTGAAATAGAATACATGAAACGAGTTCCATATGCTTCGGCGGTAGGAAGTCTCATGTATGCTACGCTATGCACTCGACCAGATATTTGTTATGCTGTTGGGATTGTTAGTAGATATCAGTCAAACCCAGGACCAGAGCATTGGACTGCTGTAAAGCATATTCTCAAGTATCTTCGTCAAACTAGAGGGAATATGCTTGTTTATACAGCTTCTGAGTTGGCACCTGTGGGATATACTGATTCTGAATTTCAAGCTGATAGAGGCTCTCGTAAGTCTACATCAGGATATGTGTTCATATTGGGTGGTGGTGCCGTTATTTGGAGGAGTATCAAGCAATCTTGCATTGTTGATTCCACTATGGAAGCGGAGTATGTGGCGGCTTGTGAAGCAGCAAAAGAAGCCGTTTGGCTGAAAAAGTTTTTGCTCAGCCTCGAGGTTGTTCCTTCTGCATCAAATGCCATTACTTTATACTGTGATAACAGTGGTGCAGTGGCAAATGCAAAAGAACCCAGAAACCATCAACGTGGAAAACACATTGAACGAAAGTATCACCTAGTGAGAGATATCGTTCAACGAGGGGATGTGACAGTGTGCAAGATAACATCTGTTGAAAATCTTGCTGATCCGTTTACTAAAAGCTTACCTTACATGCTAGAGCTTTTGAGGAACATATTCGAAATATGGGTGTGTTGGACATGTCTCATTTACTCTAGGGCAAGTGGGAGAAGAATGTTTAATAGTATTTGTCCATCGAGTAATTTCTCATGTATTATGACATTTTAAAATTATAATAATGTTTTATTTATTTATTTTTAAATAAATTGTTTTGAGCAATGCATATGTCCATTGAATTGTTGTATTATTATAAATTGAGTGTTTATGTTGTTAAACACAGAAAGATTCAATTTATAATTAAATTCATATTTTTAATGTCCACGATCGGAAAATAAACAGGGACAAATTATTTTGACAAGATCGTTTCAATTTTATTGAAGTCTATCTTTGGCTTGGTAATAAAATTGGAGATACATTTTAATGTATTGGACTGGACCACGTGAGATTTGAATTTGAATTGACCATACTAATTCAAATCCACTAGGTTATCGTACATAACACCTTAATCCTGAGCGGGTAATGAACTTTGATTACTAACTTGAAGTTCTTTGAGACATCAATGAGTGAGACCAGACCATTGGTCAATATCTCGATGTTTTGGAAATCAAAGTGAAATAACAAAGAACATATATTTGCAAGATGGAATCCGTCACCTACATGATCATGAAATCGCGAGTTCTTCTAAAAAAACAGTAAAATCTGAACTCAGTAATTCAATATTATTTGTTGAATTAATTATGTGATGCGATCACATGTGGCTGTCAAATAGAAGATGAGGGTGAGTGGTTATGAATATCTAATATAGGCAACATGGTCATGGTATCCTATTTTAGATGTTCTAGTTGATCGACGGGGGTGATATGTTGGGTCGATCAATCTGAGGATGTAATTATTGATTTTATGCTTCAGTAATTTCAATTAAATTAAGAGTGCAATCTTGTTCTTTTAGTGGAGTAGAATAAGATTAATAAATTATCTTGATTAATCATGAGTTGATTAGATCAAATTAATTTATTCGAACATAATTTAATTGGGTCCGATCAGGTCCCTTTGGTGGCTCAAAAATAAACTCAAATAAATTATATGAGTTATAATTTATGGAATTCGTAGGAATAAATTAATATGATTATAGTATCTTTTTCTATGGAAAGTTTGAATTAAAACTTTATCGATACGATAAAATTTGATACGCTTTGATAATCTTTTAATTTATGGAAAGGAGATTGAAATTATCTTATCTTTCTAGACTACTTGAAATAACTTAGTCTGGCAGAAAGTTGTTACCACCAACAATAATCCTACGCTTGAGTCCAGAGAAGGCTTGAAGGTTTGAAGCGTTGAGTTGCAAATCTGTTGCAGACAAGACAACGTAAAACACGCTTCAAGGGTAATCTCAATTCCTTTGTGTGTTGAATTAATTAATTCGTGTTAAATACGTAAAACAATCATGATCCTGTTTTATGAGATTATTGGAATCACATAAAATTAATTTTTGTGATTCGATTTTCTTAGTCTTGGGTAACAAGCCAATTGCATTAGCATCCGACCTACAACTCTTTAAAATAAATGTTAACCTCGCGTGTATCAATTGTAAGTTCAAGCATTTGTCCCGGTAGAAATGAAAAATGACCGAAAAACAAAACGAACATGTAACCATCAGCATTTAACTCAAATCTTGTAAATGGTATGAAATCTAAACGTCGCGTTTTGATCACCATCCGTGATCCGAGCAAAGATTGACACAGAATTATATAAATGATCTCAATGAAATATAACAAAGTCACCTCGTACACTGCTGCTGCTATACAATCTTCATAACAGGGCTATGAAACCAACAGAACAAATAACAAAAATTGCTGAAACAATCAAAAGATTATCTTGTGAATTGTGTTCATTGTTTGATCAGTTCAAGATCTTTAAGCAAACCAACTACCTGCTGCATGCTCGGCCGCTTTGAAGGAACTTCAGCTGTGCAAAGGTATCCGATCTTCAACGCCTCCACGATTTGAGCATCGGGGGCTGTTCCGCGGATCTTCGTATCAATAGCCCATGATTCTTTGTTCTTCCTCACTAACCCTCTCACCCAACTTACCAATGTTGCTTCCTTTTCATCAGGATAGTCGTCTCCAACAGGCTTTTTACCCGTGATCAGCTCGAAAAGAACTACTCCAAATCCATAGACATCAGATTTTGGAGTTGGCGTCTTTGGAGAGCTTCTTTCTGGATCGAGTAACTCTGGTGGCATGTAACCTGGCGATCCACGAGTAATCTCATCCTCGAGTTCGCTACCGAAAATCTTAGCCAGTCCAAAGTCAGATAATCTTGGCTCCAAGTTGGAGTCAAGATAAACACTGCTTGCTTTGACGTCTCTGTGAATGATAGGAGGAGAGCAGCCGTGGTGAAGAAACGCAAGTGCCCGAGCCATGCCAAGAGCAGTGTTATGCCTAAATTTCCAAGTCACTACTGACCCCTCAGAGCCAACATTTTGTATCCCATTATTCTCATCGTCCCAAGTGTCCATGCTCCAGTCTTCTGTAACTTGAACGCCAAGAGGTAAATCATACAGCAAGTTTTGCAGGTTTCCATTTTCCATGAACTCATAAATGGCAATCCTCCGATCTCCAGCCAAACAGTAGCCAGCTAACGGGACCAGATTCGCGTGTTTTATTCGACCAAGATGTTCGAGCTCTCGTGCCGCTTCCTCGTCCGTCAATGTGGATCCGCGAACCAAAACTTTGACGGCAACATGAATTCCTCCTGGCAATACTCCACCATAAACAGGCCCAAACCTCCCTTCCGCCAACAACGTCCCACGATCAAAATGAGAGGTAGCAGACAAGAGATCTGCAAATGAAAAATTCAGCAACGGTTTCTCAAAAACAACTACTGGCACAGACGCCGCTTGCTTGACATCGGCCACCCAAGTGGTTGAATCAGTCCGGAAAGAAAATGGTCCTGAGATAACTTGTTCTTCCCTAAAGGATTTCTGTTTCACAACCCACAGTTTTGTTTTCCTCCGACATCGAAAGGCCAAAAACAGCAATCCCACGAGCAAACATATCATTGAGAGAGAAAGAGTTAGAGCAAGCTTCAATCCCCGATGCCTCGGAGATTTTCGTTTGAACAAGGCCGAGTTTGCAGCAATTGGACAGCTCCTCACCGATCCAATGAAAGATGTTTGGAGGACTTCAGATGAAATTTGTGACCCACAGAAGCTTAAGTTGTTGTAAGAAAAGTTTACCCGTTCCATCTCATGAAATTTTTGGATGAGCATCAAAGGGATACCCCCTGTAAGATTGTTGTACGAAATGTCTAGAACTTTAAGATTATCAGTAGCAAGAGGAGGAATATGGCTACTAAGATGGTTTTTGGATAGATCCAGTGTTCTCAAATGGATAAGTTGTGAGATGCTACTAGGAATAGGACCAATCAAATTAGTTTCAGACAAATTCAGGTACTCTAAATTGGTTAGCAAATGGACATTCAAGTAACCTTGTTTGGTAAATCTATTGTGGGCAAGATTAAGGTGAATGAGATTCTGTGCTTGATTCAAATCAGTGCCAAATTCTCCACTAAACTGGTTTTCAGACACATCCAAATACCGTAGATTCGACTTGTTGAAAGTGGAACCCACAATTACCATGGCAATGTGACCTTGAAACTGGTTTCTGCTCAAATCTATCACCTCCAGTGGCCCTTCAAAGACACCAACAGCAGAACCTTTAAACATATTGTTTGAAATGTTAAGATGGACGATGGAATTCATCCCTACGAAATCTGAATCCCGACCAGAAATTTCATTGTCAGCAAGGTTCAAGAATTTCAAGTTAGGGAAAGCCGCCCCAAAACCTTCAGGAAGACGACCACGGAGCTTGTTTGCCGATAAATCAACCGAAACCAACCGCGGGCATCGAGTAATTCCCGAAGGAACTTTCGATTCAAACATGTTGTTACTGAGATTCAGAGCTTGCAAAGTGGTGATGGAGCTTACAGATTCAGGGATATTGCCAGAAAAGGCGTTGAAAGAAAGGTCCAAACTTAGAAGTTTCCCAAAATTGCCTATGTTGTTAGGAAGATTTCCAGATATTTGGTTATATGAAAGGTTAAGACTCTTGAGTGAGCTTAAACTCCAAAAATCAGAAGGCAAGGCACTGATTTTATTATTGCTAAGATCCAAGTATTCAAGTTTTGTCAATTTCCCTATAGTGGTCTCAGGTATTACACCAGACAAACCCAAACCAGAGGCATCAAACTTAACAATCTTTTCAGCTTTGTCATCACATGACACACCTCTCCAAGAACAAAATGAGCCAGAGAAGCCATAGTCTTCCGCTGGATTTATGCCCATTTTTTGCAAGAATTCAAAGATATAAAACACATCTGTATTGGGTTGTTGGCAAACCACCAAAGGCCTAAACGAAAGTGTCAAAACCAAAAAATAAACAAATATTCCAAAACCCATATCGACTTTGTCCTAAAAACACAGAATACTTAATTCAAAACAAAAGCAAAACCCCTCCAACCTTCAAGACTCCACCTTTACCGCCATTAATGCTCACACAACCCTTCCTCCTGCAACTGAAACACCAACAAATCCAAAGCCGTCGCCACCGCAAACCATTGAACAACACACTTTCGCTTGTAAGAAAATATCACAAAATGGCTTCTATATGTTCTTTCTCAGAACACCAAGAAAACAGTACAGAAACAAAGCATGACAGACATTACCATTTTGAAAGCTTACACAGAACAGTGGAAACAATTGAATGTCTAGGAGTCCAAAGATAAGACAACAAACGTGAGGAGCATAAATGTCTAACCTTGGGGAGATTCCGAAACCCAAATGAAGCCAAGAAGAATATTAAGTGCCTAAATATCCAGAAATACAACAAACACCAGAAAAGCTCCTAATAAAGTTTGCAGAAAAGGTCATTTTAAATGAGATAAAAACTTGGTAGTGGGTTACAACTTTTAACAGTTTTACAGGTGATGGTTGTGTAAGTAAAGAAAGTGAATTTTGAGACAGTGGGGTGGTCAGAAGGTGGGCTTCATAAATGATGAAACTAAATGCAAAGAAGGTGAGAAAAATCAATGCTTTCTGCGTTTAGGTGCCTCTCCATCATCACTTGTTTACACGTTTCGACTCGGGTTGCTCCATTTGTTAAATGATAATAAATAATCAAGCCACCTGAATATTTGAAAAGGCAAATTTCTTATATATGACATTTAAAATTTAATGATCATTAACGGTTCCCAAACATAGTTTTATGTTAAATGTCCTTGATTTTGCCACGAGATTCTTGGTCCAATGACATCATATGTTCTAAAATTGAGATAAGTTTTGACTTCGAGAGCTCGGAAACATTTTGATTTGGGGTATGGTATAAGTAATATATAGATAAATAATATAATGTAATAAAAATAAATAAGAAATGATAATTAAAATAGTATTGGATTTGATTGATAGATTATAGTTTATTTGATTTGATTGATTAAATTTTATATAAAAATGTTAAATAACTATTTTTCCTTTTAACAATAAATAAAATAAAAATTATATTATTTATAAGGAATAATATAGTAATTTAAATTTAATGATTTGATTGATATAAGATAAATAATTAATGATTTGATTGATGTAAAATAAATAGTTAATATATGGATAAATAATATAATGAGAAGAACGTGTGATGAAATAAAATGAGTTATACATATATTAGTAATATGGTGAACAGAACGGTACCTTAGTATTGAAAAAATGTCGGGTTGGGGGATCGCTAGTTTAACCCATTATTGTTACGACCGGTATTTTTATAACTACTTTGTTCAATAAAAAAATCATTAATCCAAGAGAGTGTTCAAGTTGGTGTAGTAGGTGAACTGTAACGACCCACGTCCTTCCACCGCATCCCTCCCAGCCTATAGCATGGGCTTAGACCGCATGGTTCAACGGACATCGCACTCATGACCTCTCCACTCCTGGCAGTGGATTTTTTGTCCTCTCCAAGGATAGAACCTTGCACCTCCAGGCTTAAGTACAAGTTCTTATCATAAGCATGCGGTGAAAGGACGTGGGTCGTTACATAAAAGGGCGCCCTTTTATGTAACGACCCACGTCCTTTCACCGCATCCCTCCCCAGCCTATAGCATGAGCTCGGACCGCATGGTTCGACGGACATCGCACTCATGACCTCCCCACTCCTGGCAGTGGGTTTTTTGCCCTCTCCAGGGATAGAACCTTGCATCTCCAGGCTTAAGTACAAGTTCTTATCATCCCTGGTACCATTGAGCTAGTACCAGGGATGATAAGAATTTGTACTTAAGCCTGGAGGTGCAAGGTTCTATCCCTGGGAAGGGCAAAAAACCCACTGTCAGGAGTGGGGAGGTCATGAGTGCGATGTCCGTCGAACCATGCGGTCCGAGCCCATGCTATAGGTTGGGGAGGGATGCGGTGGAAGGACGTGGGTCGTTACATAAAATGGTATCAGAGATGGTCACCAGCCGGCAGACCCCGGAAAATAAGTGTTATGCGGGACAAAGTGCTACGTGCGTGGGAGCCACCTCTTGAACCTGCGGGGCAAAGTGCTACATGACGGGAGCCACCTCTTGAACCCGTAGGAGCCACCTCTAGATTCCTGGTGCTGGTGGATCGAGAGGTCAGGTCGCGACGAGGACGTTGCGTTCTGAAGTAGGGGTGATTGTGAAACCCCTATCCCACATGGGAAAAATCAAGGATTTAAAATGGAATTAAAATGGGCTACAATGGACTCCTATAGCAACTTGTGTTAATCATTTTTGTAAAGTGAGTACAAATACGAAGTAGTTGCTATAGGTTGTGTGCAGTCGCGCTTGCGCGGGCCTGGGCCGGGGCATGACATGAACTCTTGGCCATAAGTCAGGAGTTCGATTCCCCATGCCAACACACAAGTCTGTCACACAAGGCTTGCCTAGTGTGGTTTATCTGGGGGTTTACCCAGTGCGCACCGAAAGGTAGCGACTGCGGGTTCCCACGTCAGAAATATATATATATATAAATTCGATCACATGGGCAACTTCATGAGCAACAGCTGACGTGGCACTTTGTACATCCAATGAGTGATTGTCACGTCAGATGTTGCTCATGGTGGTTGCCCATGTGATCGAAACTATATATATATAATATTTATTTTTCTTGTGAACAAAATTAAAATGGTAAGGTAATCTAAAAAAAACTATTTTAAAGATAAATATTTTAAATAAAATTTTAGTATTTTATAAATGAAAAAACTAAAAAATGTGTCTTTTGATAAGATTTTGTACAAATTTTATGAAAATATTCTATTAAATTTTTTTTTGTCCAAGTATATTTTAAATAATAACTGACATATATTTTTTAAGAGCAAGAGAATTTTTCGTCTTAGTTGATTAATTTTGTAATGAACTTTACTCTTCAGTTTTAGAGGGTGTTTGGGAGAGCTTTTAAGCTGTTTTAGAGCTTAAAAGCTCCCCGGATCTGTTTGGTAAATTTTTGAAACAGCTTATAAGCTGTCAAAATAAGCTGTTTGACAGCTTATAAGCTGTTTTTAAAAAAGTAGATACCCCCTTACTTTTTAAGAAAATGTCTTATTTTAATATTTTGTTTTCCAATATTATCCTTGTATATTTTCATTTATGGCCAACGTGCCCTTCACACAATTTTCACTTCAGTTGCACGATTCAGCCTCCACGCAGTCAACAACTCCTCTCTCCATCTCCGGTACGCCCTTCCATCTTCTCTTCCGCACGCACAAATTTTCTCCGAATGGATTAGAATTTTATTTTGGTTAGTTTAATTTCTTTCGATATCCATCTACTGCAACATCGGCAAAAAAAAAAAAATTAAACCTTGATTCATGAAATCGAAATTGATATATATTATTGTGGAGTTTTTGGAAGAAAGACCCCTGTTTTCTGTTATCGTTTTGCTTATGGTGAAGCCAAAGAAATGGGTAGGGGAATAGGGTAATTTGTAGCTTAAGGTGGAACCAAAGAAATTGGCAGGCGAATAGGGTAATATGTAATGCTACTGGGATATATCTTGATTCATTTTGACTTTGTGATTGAACACAATCTCTGTATTTTGACAAAATGAATATAATCTCTCATTACCTCACTAATCACGATTTATGTGGGCTTAAGAATTTGATGCTAAAGTACACTAGCATAACATAGGCGTGCTAGGTGTCGATCCCAAACATTGCTTGTTTATGTCATGACAAAAATCTGTCAATGATTATGTAAGCCGAATAGCAATTCAAATCACCAAAAATGTGTTTTCGTATTTTGCTTTCAATTTCTCAAGTAAAAGCATGAGCTATAATAGTACCCAAACGCCACACTCTGGTCTATTTTTCGGCCTTATGTCCCTCTGTAAATTTGCTCATTAGTTTTTATTAAAAGTTTTTTAAGTGTGTGTGTATATGTAGATATAGTAAGAAATTAATGAACTTGTCGGTAAAAGCATGAGCTATAATAGTACCCAAACGCCACACTCTCGTCTCTTTTTCGGCCTTCTGTCCCTCTGTAAATTAGCTCATTAGTTTTTATTAAAAGTTTTTTAAGTGTGTGTGTATATGTAGATATAGTAAGAAATTAATGAACTTGTGGGTAACTTGTATCTTAAACAACAATAAAATAGCCCAAAATTACTGGAACAACTCATCTATTAAAGGCCAAACTTTGTTACACTCCAAGCATGGTAGCTAAACTTGTTGAAAACACCATTTTTTTTCTCTGATATTTCAGCTAAGAAGAGTTGTGTGAGTTTTATCAAATGGCAGTCTCATTCCGTGATATCAGTTGTCTTAATATCACATGACATCATTTTTCTTGATAGGTTGATTCATAATATTGTTCTTGGTTCTTGTAATATTTATTAAAGCATGTCTTCTAGTTTTATTGTCAAGTAAAGATTTATATTTTATTTGCATAATAATACTTGTTGCCTATTTAAAATTAGGAGTCGTACTTTATACTTTTAATCAAAATTATATGCATAGGTTGATATATAATTTTTCTTTTGAAGTCATCTCTAGATGTCAGTTTTTTATTTATTTATTTTGGTTTGCAATATAGTTTGAAAATGGAAAATCAAGACAATAGAAACAAAGGAGTGATGTCAAATCCAACTTTGAGTAAGATTACAAGTAAAAATTCAAATAAAACAAATCAATAAAATAAAGCACGCTCAAATGCAAGGTGGAGTACATTTCTATCGCTGAAATTTGTTGATTTGTGTGAGGAGGAAATTTTACTGGGCAATCGACCAAATAGTCACTTTAATACGAATGGATGAAAAAATTTAGTGAGAAAGTTTAACGAGGCAACTGGAAAAGTGTATGTGTACAAGCAACTTTGAAATCACTGGGATTCCATGAAGAAGGATTGGTTATTATTCAAGAAGCTAATGCACATGAAAACTGGAGTTGGTTGGAATCCTACAAATAATTCACTAGATGCCTCCGATGAATGGTGGGAGAGAAAAATTAGTGTAAGTTCTCGAACTTTATTTGTATAAATTTTTTTATTCGATCGTTGAATCTTAGATTGCTAAAATATAATTTATTATTGCAGGAAAATGGAGATTATGTCAAATTTAAAAATAAAGATTTATCACTCATTTGGTTTCGATATGATAAGTTATTTTTTGATGTTGCTGCAACGGGGGAAAGGTCAAGGGCATCAACCCAACAACGTGTGCATTGCGTTGGTGGCAATGATGATATCGTGAAGGAAAATGATGATTTGCCTGATTTTGAAGAACACGTTGAAATCGATGATGTTAGTGAATATAATGATTTGGGAATGGAGAATGACACAAGATTTGGAATCAAAGAAATAAGTAATATGAGTAACGACATTGTGTTTTCATCTTTGTCATCGCTCAAACGAAAATTTAATGGAGAAGACAACAAGGAAAAGAAGAAAGTTTCTGGAGCAGCCTCACTAAAGGAAGACATTCACTCTCTTTTGAAGTATTTGGAAAATAAGAGCACCACAACCTCTGCACCTTCAACAGAGAAAGATATTGAATCTGCAATGGTGATATTAAAGAATATTCCTGAAATAGAACATAAAACTGAACTTTGGTGTTATGCTTGTAACTTGTTGAGCAAAAAATAAATGCGAGTGATTTTTCTCAATCAACCTGATGATGATTGTCGGTTGGCATGGCTGAAATATAACCATGACATGAGCAAGAAAAATGACTGATTTTGATAATGCTTTGTTTGTGCCTTTATTAGTGGTTTTGTTGCATCCTTAATCTTCTTTACTTTTTGTTTCTTTATTATTATTGTTTGATTGTAAACATGATACAATATTTTGTTGAAGTTATTCAATGTTTTATGTTTTGACATTTTACACTTGTTTATATTTGTTTTTGTTTTTGGTTTTTTTTTTTTTTGGCATGATTTCAATAGTTTAATGGAGCCTTGGGATGTTCGACATTGTGCTTTAAATCACTCAAATACATTTTGTGAGGAGGAACCAATTGAAGATGGAGATGGATTCCAAGACGATCCAGAATGGTTGATTGTAAGCAAAGTAACGGCACTTAGCATTTTAACGTATTTCGATACTTATATTCATAAAGTTCCATGTCGCACATCTGACCGAACAGGTAATAAATTCATAGAAGAAGTATTAAATGGATATGAAATAAGGTGTTACCAAGATTTTCGTCTGACAAAGCCTGTATTCTTGGATTTGTGTCATGAGTTAACCCAGAAATATGAATTATATCCCACCAGGGGAATGTCGATCTATGAAGAAGTCGGAATTTTTTTGATGACTTGTGCTCATGGTACAGATAATAGACTGCTACAAGAGATAGTTAATCATTCAGGTGAAACCATATCAAGACATTTCCATAGAGTTCTGAAAGTTGTTGGTAAGCTAGTTGAAGATATAATTAAATCTCATTCCGAGTATAACGAAGGCAAAGGATACCATATGCCTCAACATCAACGATACAAGCCATTTTTTGATGTACGTTTTATTTATTTTGAATATTATAAACGTCACATGTTCGTGTATTAAAATTATTCATTAATGTGATTTACTAAAGTGTTTATTTTTTAAATGATTAACAGGATTGCATTGGGGCAATTGATGGTACACATGTTAAGGCACGATTACCGCAAAGAAAAGCAATCCCATATATTGGACGCAAAGGTTTTCCTACGAAAAATATTCTTGCAGTTGTAGATTTTAATATGTGTTTTACATTTGTGTGGGCTGGATGGGAAGGAGCTGCTCATGATAATAGAATATTTGGAGAAGCTATTCGTAGGTCGGAACTTAATTTTTCTCACCCAAAAGGAAAGAAGTATTACTTGGTTGATGCTGGATATTCACATATGTCAGGATATATGGGTCCTTATAAAGGTGAGAATATAAGGTACCATCTTGAAGACTTTCGCCGAGCTAGGACCTTGCAACTACGTGCACCAAGAAATTTGAAGGAAAAATTCAACTTTTTCCACTCTTCATGCAGGAACTGTGTTGAACGTATATTTGGAGTTTGGAAAGCAAGATGGAATATTTTGGCTAATATGCCTTATTTTCATATTGATATTCAAAGAGAAATTGTGCTGGCAACAATGACAATTCACAACTACATAAGAAAGAAAAATGTTTCAGACGAGGCATTCCAAATGGCTGAATATGAAAGTTATCAACCATCTATTGAACGAAATATATCTACCGCTAACTCTACGGCTGAGAATGAAGACAATCCTAGCAATGTATATTGGATGGCAATGCGTGATTCAATTGCAATGGAAATTGCAAGAAGTGGACGATAATTTTAACAATACATTTTTTTTTTACAATAAAGACATGTGTTTAACATTCGATCATATTTTAATAGCTTAAATTTTAATAATCATCATTTTGTTGTTTTCGTCGATTCCACATTATATTCCATTTTAGCTTTATTATCAATTTGTTATATATATAATATATATATATATATATATATATATATATTTAAAATTATTTTTGTTATATAGTTTTCTTATAATTTAAAAAAAACTAAACTATCAAGATATTATTGAATAATTTTAAAAATATTATAACATTACTTTTTTTTAAAAAAAAATTCCAAGCATAAAATTAATATATAAAATAGTATATATATATATATATAATTTAAAATAATGTTTTGTTTTATCATTTTCTTATAATTAAAAAAACTAAACCATCAAGATATTATTGAGTAATTTTAAAAATATTACATATTTTTTAAAAATAAATTCATACCGTACAATTTTTGGAAATTAAAATATAAAACAGTTTTTATTTACTTTTAACATTTACCATAAAATTTTAAATTATTTTCGTATATATATAATATTTACATTACCTTCATATTATTATACCATTTTGGTAATTTTGATAATAAAAAGATCTTATAATGCCAAACACATGAACAACTTTAAGTTGTTTAAAATAAGTTCATCCAAACACTTTAACAGCTTATTTTTAAAATAAGACCTAACAGCTTATAAGCTCCTAAAACAGCTTATAAGCTCCTACAGCTTATAAGCTGTTTTTAATAAACTTAGCCAAACACCCTCTTAATAACATTACAAGTCCATACCCAAAAAAAATTAAAAAAATTAAAAAGAAAACTTAGGTCAAACGGATTGTAAATTGCAAACCAAAAAATGAGAAAAATTGCAATTAAAATACTTTTAGAATAATCGATCAAACACTTTCTTAATTATTGTTATAAAATCGTTTTTATAGATTAGTTTTCTAAATACATATTTATTCTTAAAAATCTTTCAAAACTTTTTATAATTTTTTTTTTTTAAAAAAACACATTCAGAAAAACATTTTATAAATAATTATCTAAACATAGCAAGTGGGTTTCCCCCCTTTTTCTAGCGTATCATAGAGCATACAAATATTCAACTAATGAATCCTCCAAGGAATACAAATCGTTGACTAATCTATGCAATAAAGATGGTTAGTGTGAGACAAATGTAAATATGCCTTTCTGAGTGCTTTTCTTTTACCTTCCAAAATTAGGCTATCTTCTTTCCCACTTTATATGCTGTATGCTTCTTGGACTATATTTTACCCCATGCTCTATTTTTATATCTGAAACAAGAAATATATCAAATGGATGTGTGTATATATACATATATACACTAAAATCTCTATAAATTAATTATGTTGGGACCATGAAATTTTATTAATTTGTAGAGGTATTAATTAATCGATAAATTAATAATTTATTGTTTTAAATAGTGTATTTTAGATCTAACTAATATATAGTGATTTTTTTTTTGAAAATATATAGTGATTAAATTGATGTAGCACTAGTATTTTTTGTATCATTTACTAAGAAAATATTTTTATATTATTCAGGTGAAAATGAATGTGTTCACAAGTGCAAAAATTATAAGAAATTACAGCTAACACAATTAAAAATCACATTAATGATAAAGTTGATGATACAATATATTTGGAACTAATTACGCGAAAGAAAACATTTATGGAAAACAATTTTTCACAAGTTTTCATTACAACTCGAGGAAACACTATAATTTTTTGATGCAATGAGAAAGGTTAGAGACTAAATTCAACTAGAATCACATTTCAATAAGATTTGAATTTTAAGAAGAAAAAAAACAAACAACAATAGAAATATAGAATCACATTTTACTAATTAACTTGTCATGTTATATTTTGTGATTTTAGATGATTATTAATTTATGATATTGCCGACATTGTATATTTATATAAAAGTCTCCCGAAAATTTATTATCTTGTTAATTTATCGAAATTATTGGTTTAATAAACTGACCAAGTCGAACTGAAAAAAATATTATTTTAAAGAAGTTATTAATTTATCGATGATTAATTAATCTTTATTGTATATATTATTTATTTCTTTTTTTTAATAAACCGATAAGATATCATTCCATCACATCATCGATTACAAAAGGGTTTAAAAACAAAGGACAAAAATCTACACAATCCAGGAATGTCCCAGACTATAAACCATAAGAAGCTAACACATGAGCTACACGATTAGCCGATCGTCTACAAAAATGTACAGCAAAAGAAGAAGCTTGATCACTACTATAACGATGGATGACATTAATGATAGGAGCTTCAGATACAAAGGGAGATGGATTAGTGATAGCTTTCACTGCATTCAGAACATCGGTTTCGACAATAATATTAGACCAACCAAATTGGAAACCAATTTAAGACGTTCTTATATTGCCGATAAGATGGAATGCGATGGAATTAAGAACAAACAAAGGATGAATAAAATATAAATTGGAAGAACAAACATATTATTTTTTTCTGGTTATGTTAAATGTTAATAATCAATTTGTATATATTTTTGGTCTTCCAATTTATATTTTATTCATCTTTTGTTTGTTCTTAATTCCATCGCATCCCATCTTGTCTAATCGAGAATTGCTTATGTGGCGGCTGAAGGATATAAAATATAACAAAATTATTAACACATAAATATATACGGCAGCTTAATATATATATATGAGATTAAAGTATGATTCCATCGTATATTAAATGTGAAACTAGCTTAGCTTAAGTTATCGATAATTCAACGATAATCAGCCTGTTTGAATTAATATTAAAATAATTTATTTATTAATAAAAAAATTAGACTAGATTCTATATGGGCACAAGAATCTTCAATATTGTGATGTAAAATGTACTCTAATATATATATATAGTTTAATTTGATCTCACGCATCTAGTATACATGATTTTCGTAAGCGACCATTAAACTCAATGTGTGTTTTAATGATTTTTTTTTGGTTTGTTGGAAACCACTAAACCACACTAGAGGATTTTAGTTGTCGCTCACAAAAATCCTGCACACTAAGGTGCGTGAAATCAAAACTGTATGTATGTATGTATGTATGTATATTATATAATTTTGGTAATACATACCCTAGCGTGTTGGATTTTCATGAACGATCACTAAAATCCTGCATACTAAGATGCGTGATATCAAAATTATATATATGTCGCTCATAAAAATTCTGCAACTCGGGGTGCATAGTGCGTGATATCAAGATTATATATATATATATATATATATATATATATATATATATATATATATATATATAAGGTTCCTTTCAAGTGCCCACCTATCATGCCCACTACAATGCCCACCAATGATGCGACACTACTATTGAATGTGATAAATTATAGGTCCAATAAAATAATGCCACATCATTGGTGGGCATGATAGATGGGCACTTGAAAGAAACTCTATATATATATATATATTATAGTCAATAGTTTAAGTAGAGTTTGTGTAAGAGTCAGGACTAGGGGTGCAAACGAACCGAACCTGTTCGTGAGTTTTACGAGCTCGCTCGATAAATATTTGATTCGTATTCGAGCTTATCGAACTCGAGCCGAATTCGAACATGTTCAAACTTTTTTTCGAGCCGAGCTCGAGCCGAAATTACTCAGTTCGATAGTTCGCGAATAGTTCGCGAGCCTTAATATTTAATGAATATAATATAATTATATAATAAATATATATACATTTCAAAATTTTTCGAACATTTCGAGTTTTTCGAACCATAATATCCGAATAGTTCACGAATAGGTTCGAATATTTCAAACCGAACTCGAACTTCATTTCGAGCCAAACTCGAGCCAAAATATTTGAAATTATCGAACTTCGAATCGAGCTCGAACTCGAATATACTCTTATCGAGCCGAATTTGAACCTTAAAATTTTACCATTATTCAGCTCGATTCGATTCATTTGCACCCCTAGTCAGTACCATCCTTGTCTGAATAAACAATGGACCATTTCATCTGACGAAGAATTAAATTGATGGTCCATACGGTCATCAAAAATTATGAATCTTGTCACATTTGTCGTCTCCGATTATTAAAAATTATTAATTTTTGGAGGCAAATATTTTTTAATAAAAATTTATTGTTTTTTTTAAAGTAACTTGTAGCACAAAAATAACCATTTTTTTTCCTAACACAGCTGGAATAGGGAAAAGTGAGAATGAGTTAAATATTAATTAAGAATAGATACATAATTTTTTTTTATAACGAATAGATACATACTTTCACTTATAAAAAATAATAAGTTTTTTGTGAGACGATATCACAAATTTTTATTTGTGAGACGGTCTCAATTTTGTTTATATTTATAATAAAAAGTAATATTTTTTTAAATAACTCATTATAAGATATCATATAATTAATATGTGAAAACCGAGTTACGTACATGAGTGTTTTATGTATAAAGAAACACATGAAAGGTCGGTTGTAATATTTAATAGAAAGTTCACATATATCTTGTCAAAAAAAAAAAAGGACAGTTCAAATATATAGTTTTTTTTTTTTTTTAAAAAAAAAAGAAAGTTCACGTGAAGAAAGGAGAGAAATAGAATGGATTTGGTTATGGTCTAATTGAACACATGCATTTAAAACGTGAGTTCGTAACGGAATCAACCACTAACCTTTATTTTATTAAATGAGACAATGAGTGCATGTGCTTAGGAAAAAATATACATTTGCCTAGCGTTATGCTTCTATATATGTACATGGATTACCTATATGGCTTTCAAGAAATAAATATATGTTTGAATCAGGTGCGTAGCCAGAAAAAAAATTTATCCTGGACTAGAGGATTCGATAAAAAAACAAAAAAAAAGAAATTTATTATTTAAAAATTAAAATATAATAAAAGACTAATTTATAATCAAAGAACACTTGCAAAACATTTAACGGTAACTACAAATAGTATATAGTGACACAAAAAAATATAAATTACTAAAGATGTGATCGATGTTTCAAGTGACCTGACTTCGAAAATTTTTTAATGGTTGTAAAAAATTAAGTTTCATTTATATAATATATTAAATTTTCTCCTTCAATTGAGATCCTTATAATATACTCAAAATAAAAAATATGATGTTCAAATAACATAGTATATCATGAAAAATTTTAAACACGAACCCCTGAAAAAAACCTGACTTACGTACGATCAAATAAACGAAGAAACTTTAAGGTGAAAAAAAATTTCAATTTCATTTTCTAAATGAAATCGACAAAATTTATAAATCCTACAAATAAACCACTTGGAAATACAGATAATTATCATTTTTCAATTAAGAAAATACAAAAATACCATAGAAAATCATATAAACTAAATGAAATTAAATCATTTCAAAAAGTCCACTTCACAATTATTTACAAAAAAACCCACAATTGCATACATCAATAAAATCAAGCAGTTTTAAAATAACAAGAAGAAGAGTTGTTTTCTCTTTCTTTGAATTTTTTTTTAAAATCAAACCAAACAAATCTCACAAATATATTTTAAAAAATAAGTTGGTCCAAATATTGATCTAATAAAGAAATTTAACTGGACAAGGTTAGACATATACTATAACTAATAATAATAATAATAAATCAACCCGGGGCTAGAGCCCACCCCAGCCTTTGAGGTGGCTCCGCCCCTGGTTTGAACTTTGAATAGTAGATCTTATGTAAGACAGTTTCATAAATATATTGTAGTAACCTAGATTCCATTTTAAGATAATAATATGTTAAATATGATTAAAGGTTAGTAATTAACCAATTTCGGAGTGTAATTGGACTTCAAAAGGAAATTTGGGCTTTTGACTTTGGGCCGGATCGAAAGCTCCGAACCCAGATCAGAAGCTCCGATCCCAGCCACTTCGGAAGCCGATCGGAAGCACAGAGATCGGAAGCTCCGATCCAGGAACGGAAGTTCCGATCTCCAGCTGCCAGCAATGCTCGATGACTCAGCCGCGAATTTTGACAAGTGTCAAACGGAGGGCAGATCGGAAGCTCCGATCGTCGGATCGGAAGTTTCGATCCTGGTGTGTCAAGCATGCATGCAGTGAGCGGATCGGAAGCTCCGATCCTGAAATCGGAAGTTCCGATCCTGGCCGGGAATTTTGCTTATAAATAGGGCTTGTCTGATTTTATTTGAATTACGAATTTCCGAGTTTCTTTCTTCAGTTATATAGTGTGAGTTATACACTTGAGGGCCCTATCGGTTATAATAGAGGTTCTGGAATAACCAAGGTTGGTTATAGTCATTCGGGACTAGCGACTCCAAAGGGCTTACTACGGACGAAGGTATGGTCCGAGAATATATTTCAAGTTTTGGGAGTACTTATTAGCTTAGTTAAGACTTATAGAACTTGTGTAGTGATACGGTAAACTTTTGAATATAGGCTTGAAACTTAGGATCCTACTATACTTGAACTAGCCTAGAGGTACGTACACATTGACTGAGATTGCCAGCGAGTATACATGTTTATATGTTGCATTTTATTTGGCATTATTATATGACATGAGATATGATTTACCGCTTTCTTTGTTCATATGTCATGTGCATATACACGTTGAGCCTATACCTTGTTATACCTGACTATAGAGCCGCTCAGCTTTATATTCGATAGTCTGTCACTGAGAGTACCACGACGGCGGGGGCATTTATGTCTGACTACTCTGGTGTACTAGACGAGTGTGGTTGCACCCAGAGGTTGATCCGTGCGGTGGCAGCATTCATGTGGCGCCGGTACTGAGCATGACTTTTCAGATGACCCTTTACCAGTCATCATGTTGCATGCATTGTATATATATGTTTACTCATGTTTATGTACTGGGCGTTAGCGCTCACGTCCTAGTTGTTATCTTGGACATCCTATTCCACGGGGCAGGTCGCAGGATGGACAGAGCTGGTAGTTCAAGGCAGGACTAGGGATCAGGAGCCTTGAAGAGTTAATTATACAGCAGGATTCGATAAAGCTGTATAATTTAAATTATTCGATATGGTTGTATCATTACAGATTTAAGCCTGAATATGTTTTACTAAACTGATATGTAATTATGGATTAAGTTTTCGCACGTTTTACTCTGTTAAGCGTTATTGCTTTATTAAGTTTAATGCATGCTATTAGTTGCCAGTTAGTAGGTGATACCATGCAGGGTCACTACATTTTTGGTAATGGTTATAGTCATGCGGGACTAGCGACTCCAAAGGGCTTACTACGGACGAAGGTATGGTCCGAGAATATATTTAAAGTTTTGGGAGTACTTATTAGCTTAGTTAAGGCTTATAGAACTTGTGTAGTGATACGGTAAACTTTTGAATATAGGCTTGAAACCTAGGATCCTACTATACTTGAACTAGCCTAGAGGTACGTACACATTGACTGAGATTGCCAGCGAGTATACATGTTTATATGTTGCATTTTATTTGGCATTATTATATGACATGAGATATGATTTACCGCTTTCTTTATTCATATGTCATGTGCATATACACGTTGAGCCTATACCTTGTTATACCTGACTATAGAGCCGCTCAGCTCTATATTCGATAGTCTGTCACTGAGAGTATCGCGACGGCGGGTAAATTTATGTCTGACTACTCTGGTGTACTAAACGAGTGTGGTTGCACCCAGAGGTTGATCCGTGCAGTGGTAGCACTCATGTGGCGCCGGTACTGAGCATGACTTTTCAGATGACCCTTTACCAGTCATCATGTTGCATGCATCGTATATATATGTTTACTCATGTTTATGTACTGGACGTTAGCGCTCACGTCCTAGTTGTTATCTTGGACACCCTATTCCATGGGGCAGGTCACAGGATGGACGGAGCTGATAGTTTAAGGAAGGACTAGGGATCAGGAGCCTTGAGGAGTTAATTATACAACAGGATTCGATATAGCTGTATAATTTAAATTATTCGATATGGTTGTATCATTACAGATTTAAGCCTGAATATGTTTTACTAAGCTGATATGTAATTATGAATTAAGTTTCCGCACGTTTTACTCTGTTAAGCGTTATTGCTTTATTAAGTTTAATGCATGCTATTAGTTGCCAGTTAGTAGGTGATACCATGCAGGGGCACTACATTTTTGGTATCAGAGCATGCTTAGATTTTGGGATTAGTACTTGGGATTTAGTTTAGACTTGAGTAATTTTTGCGCATTTGGGATTTTAATGTGCAATTATTTTCAGGATATGGCTGATGAGAGTCACGGTAGTGTTGGCCAGGGAGGTGGTCATCATCATCGTCACCACCACCATCATGTTGATCAACATCGTCATCATGAGGGTAAACGTCGCTACTCTATCAATAAATTCATGCAAGTAGGACCGAAACCTTTGGTGGGAGGCGAGAATCCTGAGCAAGCAAGAAGTTGGATGTCTAAACTCGAGAGTACTTTTCGTGCTTTCGATTGCACTGAGGATCAGAAATTGGAAGTTCTAGAATTCGTTCTAGAGGATCGAGCACGTTTTTGGTGGGATGCCAAAGCTGCTCAGGCACGTACTGAGAGAGGACAGGTGACTTGGGAAGATTTCTGTCAGCAGTTCCAGAAACTGTATTTTTCTCCAGCTGTTCGCCAGGCACGATCGATGGAGTTGCTTACTCTGAGGCAAGGATCAATGACTATTGATCAATATCAGCAACGATTTCTTGATCTGCTGCCTTTCAGTTTTCATATCAGTACCAGTGATGCGTCCAAATATGATATCTTTCTGCAAGGTTTGAATCAAGATATCTACTCACAAGTTGTCGTCTGTGATGATCCGACATCTTATGAGACTTTGGTGAACCGTTGCCGTCTGGTGGAGACCAGTAACAGGAGGGCACAGTTGATGATGTCAGGACAGTCTAGTGGATTTATTGAGCCTAGAGCTCAATCTGTTGTGCAATCTGGACCTATGTCTTCTTCTACTCCTACTACTTCGTCTGGTTCTCGTGGTTCACGAGGTATGTTCCGTTTTGGGAAGAAGAAGAAGGAGGAGGAGTTTTGTAGCCATTGTGGAGGAAATCATCCTGCAGCTTCATGTCGGAGAGCTACTGGTGCTTGTTATATTTTCGGTCAGTAGGGACATCTGCAGAGAGATTGTTCTCAGCGCATGGGTTCTGCTAGTGGATTGATAGTTGTGTTTTTGTTGCATTTGTTAGTATCATTTTAGTGTCGTTTAGCATGCATTTATATGTTTTATTTTAGCATTTTGTTCATTTTGCATTTTCAGTGTTTGCATGATGAGACTCTTGTTTTTATGGTTAGGTCACTTATTTTGCGGATTAAGAAGGAACCCCGGAGGAATGAAGATTTGAAGCAAAGGAAAAGCCGGGAATTTTCTGGGAAGCATCTCTCGCTCGATCTGCAGAAGTATGCGGATCGAGCGAGCGCACACATTATGAAGACAGTAGCCTCTGCATATATCTCTCACTCGATCCGCAGAATGTTGCAGATCGAGCGAGAGCCGTGTTTCGGGAAATTTTTTTATTTTTGGCAACTTTGTTAATTTAGTTCCTAGCCTTTATTAGACTTTTATTCTGTTTTTATTAACTTTTATCAGGCGTTTTGGAGGGAGATGGGAGGCTAGGGTTGGTTCTTGAAGATTAATTCCTAAGTTTTCTTTTATTCTGTTTTTATTAACTTTTATCAGACGTTTTGGAGGGAGATGGGAGGCTAGGGTTGGTTCTTGAAGATTAATTCCTAAGTTTTCTTCTTTTTTTTGAATTTTTATGAATTTTATTATGAATTGTGTTGGCTAGTTTTTAATACTTGGTTAAGGAAGACGAAGCCCTTGATTAATTTACTCGTGAGATTTTTGTTTTACAGAGTTTGATTATTGTTGAGTATCAAGTATTATTCTGATTTATTTCATGATTGTATATTTGATTATTAGATTGATCACCTGATAATTCTTATATATAATCTAATGCTAAATTAGAGTTTGAATCCGTAATTGTTCGAATTATCTGATTTGCGAAGCAACTACAATTAATAATCGTCCGTTTGTGAGGTTAGGAATTGTAGGGATAATAATTGACTAGGCTAAATTCATCCGCTTGTGTATGAGTTGTCTAGATTTATCAGTTTTACTAGTTTGCATGCTATCGTGAGTTTAAATCTAATCGCTTGTATTGGGTTGATTCATTGATAAGGGTTATCTTAGAACGCTTGTGTCTAGTTAACTAAGATTAAGGTAAAACATGGATTTAATTTCCAATGATGAATATTCAACGTGATTAAAGATTTTTAGATAATCGATGATCGAACGAATGAAATCAAGTGTGTAGTTGACCGAAACCAAGTCTCGTCTCCTATTGAATTTTTCCAATCTTTATTTAATTTTTCATGCTAGTGAATTTTAGTTGCTTAAATTTCTTAGTAGTTAATCCAAACTTGAAAACCCCCCTATTTTATTTATTTAAAACACTTTTAAATTTACCTTTCCTCGTGGGAACGATCCCTACTCACACTACTAAATTTTTAGTGATTATCTAATTGAGTTGGGTAAATTGGGCATACACGATAAGCGCGACCAAATTTTGGCGCCGTTGCCGGGGAACGGTGTTAATTTATTGTGTTCTTTTTCTTTTTGTTTTTATTTGCATTAAGCTCACCCTCTTGTCTTTTCTTTGTCACTAGTTCTCGCTAGTTCATGCTTTCAGGTGATTTTATTGAGGAAGACCTTCTCTACGATCCGGAAATTGAAAGAACCTTGCATAGACGAAGGAGAGAACTTCGTAGGCAACAACAAGAAGCCTCTGCTCGAGCTGCTTTTCCTGAAGAATAAGAGATGGCTAATAATGCGAACCTGAGCCTCAGACAATTGGGCACTCCAGATTTGAATCAACAACCCTTATGCATTACTTTTCCCCCATTAGAAAATAATGCTACATTCGAATTAAAATCTGGATTAATTCACTTGTTGCCTTCTTTCCATGGTCTTGCAGGTGAAGATCCTCATAAGCATCTGATGGAGTTCCATGTAGTGTGCATTAGCATGAAGCCACATGGAGTAACAGAGGAGCAGATCCAGCTTCGAGCCTTTCCTTTCTCTTTGAAGAGTGCTGCTAAGGATTGGCTATACTACTTGCCCTCTGGATCGATTACAACCTGGACTGACATGAAAAGAATTGTTCTTGAAAAATACTTCCCAGCATCGAGAGCAGCAAACATCAGGAAAGAGATCTATGGGATCAAACAGATGACGGGGGAATCACTTCACGAATATTGGGAGCGGTTCAAAAAGCTATGCGCTAGTTGCCCGCAACATCAGATAAGTGAAAACCTGTTAATTCAATATTGCTATGAAGGTTTGTTACCTCATGACAGAAGTATGCTGGATGCTGCTAGTGGAGGAGTTTTTGTGGATAAAACTCCGGTGCAAGAAAGGAACTTAATAGAGAATATGGCTGCCAATTCTCAGCAATTTGGCACCAACAGAACTGATCATGCACCGAGGAGAAACAATGAGGTAAATGTCTCTTCCCTTGAACATCAATTAATTGAATTAACCACTCTTGTGCGTCAGATGGCTGTAGGGAATGGACAAACTGCGAAGGCATGTGGCATCTGCGCTGCATTAGGACACACCACTGATATGTGTCCTACACTTCAAGAGGACTCAGTTGAACAGGTAAACGCTACTGGCGGATTTCCTGGACCACCACAACGGAATTATGATCCGTATTCCAACACGTACAATCCTGGTTGGAAGGATCATCCTAATTTTAGATACGAGAATCAACAAGCAATTCAACCTGGACCTCAGGCTCCACCGCAGAATCAAGCTTTTAGGCCACCATTTCAACCACAACAGCAGCACCCTCAGATTCCTGCACCAGGTGAGTTTCTTGAAAAGATAGTTAAGGATCTTGCAACTAACACTTTGGCTTTTCAACAGGACACCCGAACAAGTATCCAAAACTTAACTACTCAAATGGGACAGCTCGCTACCGCAATCAACAAGATGGAATCACAAAGTTCCAATAGCCTGCCATCTCAAACTGTGGTGAACCCAAGAGAGAACGCAAGAGCAATAACTCTAAGAACTGGGAAAGAATTGAAGGTAAAAGAGAAAGAAGTTGAGGTTGAGCCCCAAGAGAAGCTTAAGGAAGAAGAAGAAAAAAAGGTGAGTGAAGAAAAATCATCCAAGGATGATTCGTCAAGAGGTAAGTTTCCTCCTCTATCTGAATATAATCCTGTTGCCCCTTTTCCCTTAGCTCTTAAGGACTCTAGGAAAGGTGAGGGAATTAAGGAGCTATATGAAACTTTTCGTAGATGTGAGGTTAACATTCCATTGTTAGATGCCATCAAGCAGGTACCTCGATACGCAAAGTTTTTGAAAGAGTTATGCACCGCAAAGAGGAAACAAACTTTGAAGGGTTGTCAGAAAGTGGAGTTAGGTGAGAATGTATCTGCAGTGATCCAAAGAAAATTACCCGCCAAATGCAAGGATCCAGGTATGTTCTCCATCCCATGCACTATAGGAAATATTAGACTTGAAAAGGCCATGTTAGATCTAGGAGCATCAATCAATGTCATGCCATATTCTATATATGCATCCTTGAAACTTGGCCCATTGAACAAAACTGGCATTGTTATTCAGTTAGCGGATAGGTTTAATGCATATCCTAGGGGCGTGGTCGAAGATGTGCTAGTGCAAGTGAATGAGTTAGTTTTTCCTGCAGACTTTTATGTGCTAGACATGGAAAACGGTGATCATAATAGTCCTATTTTGTTAGGCAGACCGTTTTTGAAAACATCCATGACTAAAATTGATGTTCACAGTGGCACACTCACTATGGAATTTGATGGCGAGGTTGTGAAATTTAATATCTATGATGCTATGAAATTTCCTGATAGTGATGATTGTGTGTTTTTTGTTGACATTGTGGATTTCTTGGCCCAAGATGTTTTTGAGCATGCAGGAAAAGATGAGCTAGAGGTGGCTATTACAGCACCCACTATGAAGACAGAAGAAGGAATTAGATGCAGCCGAGAAGTGGATGAGATTGAGGATATTCTGAACAGTGCTCCTGAGCTACCACAGTCAGGTGATGTATCTTATCTGTCTTTACCGATCTCTAACACTCGGCGCCTTCCATCTGTTTTGCAGGCACCAGTAGTTGAGCTAAAAATGCTTTCAACCCACCTTAAGTATGTTTTCCTTGGAGAAAGAGAAACGCTACCTGTCATCATTTCCAGCAGCTTGGAAGCCGAGCAAGAAGAACAACTGGTCAAGGTTCTGAAAGAGAATAAAACTGCTATTGGGTGGACCATAGCAGATATCAAGGGAATTAGCCCTTCCACATGCATGCACCGAATTCTGATGGAAGATGGTGCAAGTCCCTCATGGAAACCGCAGAGGAAGTTGAATCCACCTATGATGGAGGTGGTAAAAGCTGAAATTCTGAAGCTACTTGAAGTTGGAGTCATCTACCCAATCTCTGACAGTCAGTGGGTCAGTCCGGTACAGGTGGTACCCAAGAAAATTGGAATTACAGTGGTGAAAAATAAGGACGATGAATTGGTTCCCACCCGCATTCAAAATGGGTGGAGGGTTTGTATTGATTATAGGAAGCTTAATGCAGGAACCCGAAAGGACCACTTCCCTCTCCCCTTTATTGATCAAATGATTGAGAGGTTAACATGTCATCCTTACTATTGTTTTCTTGATGGTTATTCTAGTTATTTTTAGATTGCGATTGTACCGGAAGATCAGGAGAAAACGACATTCACATGCCCATTCGGAACTTTCGCATATCGACGCATGCCCTTTGGTCTATGCAATGCACCGGCTACTTTCCAACGGTGTATGGTTAGTATATTTCTGACTTTGTAGAGCATATATTAGAAGTCTTTATGGATGATTTTACTGTCTATGGTAACTCGTTTGAAGACTGTCTGGCTAATCTTGCTCTAGTTCTTAAGAGGTGTGTCGAGACCAACCTGGTTCTTAATTCTGAAAAATGTTATTTTATGGTTGGACAAGGTATAGTATTGGGTCATGTTGTCTCATCTAAGGGGATAGAAGTAGATAAAGCAAAAAATGATATTATTCAGTCTCTACCTTACCCCGTAAGTGTGCGGGAGGTGCGCTCTTTTCTTGGCCATGCAGGTTTTTACAGAAGGTATATTTAGGATTTTGCCAAGATTGCATCTCCTATGTGCAAACTGCTGCAGAAGGATGTGTCGTTTGAATTCAATGAGTCATGCAAAACTGCTTTTGATAAACTCAAGGACTCATTGACTTCAACGCCAATCATCCAACCACCGGACTGGACCAAACCATTTGAAATCATGTGTGACGCCAGTGATTATGCCGTAGGAGTGGTATTGGGACAAAAAGTTGGGAAGGCATCGCACGCTATCTACTACGCTTTACGAATTCTGAACGATGCCCAACAAAACTACTCCACTACTGAAAAGGAGCTTTTAGCAGTAGTGTTTGCTTTAGAAAAATTTTGTTCATATTTACTTGGTGCTAAAGTTATTGTCTATTCTGATCATGCAGCTCTTCGTTTTTTGATGGCAAAGAAGGAGGCAAAACCAAGACTGATAAGATGGATACTACTGCTGATCGAATTTGATGTGGAGATTAAGGACAAGAGGGGGACTGAAAATCGAGTGGCTGACCACTTGAGTCGGCTAGTTCATGTTGACGAAGAGCTGAAGTTGCGAGAAGAATTTCCCGATGAGCAGCTATTTTCAACCAGCACGGAATTACCATGGTACGCAAATATTGTGAATTATTTAGTTACTAGTGGATTTCCGTCTGAATTCTCTAAGGCACAAAAAGATAAGCTCCGAAGTGACGCTAAATATTATGTGTGGGATGATCCATACTTGTGGAAGCACTGCGCTGATCAAGTCATACGACGATGTGTATCTGCTAGCGAGGTAATCCCAATTCTCACATTTTGTCACTCATATGCTTGTGGTGGCCATTTTGGAGCACAAAGAACAGCTAGGAAGGTATTAGAATGTGGATTTTTTTGGCCATCCATATTTCGAGACGCTTACATGTTTTGTAAGTCCTGCGCTCAATGCCAAAAGACAGGTAATATATCCCAGCATAAGGAGATGCCTCAACAACCCATTTTAATATGTGAAATCTTTGATGTATGGGGCATCGACTTCATGAGGCCTTTTCCTAGCTCATATGGTTTTAACTATATATTACTTACTGTGGATTATGTCTCGAAATGGGTGGAAGCCAAGGCCACCCGTACTGACGATTCCAAAGTGGTTGCAGAGTTCATTCAGCATAATATTTTCTCTCGCTTTGGAATCCCAAGAGCACTCATTAGTGATAGAGGAACGCACTTCTGCAACCGGACTGTGGCTAGTTTATTGAAGAGATATCACGTGACGCACAAACTCTCCACTGCATATCACCCGCAATCGAATGGCCAAGCTGAGGTCTCAAATTGAGAAATCAAATCCGTTTTGGAGAAGACAGTGAATCCTACTAGAAAAGACTGGAGTTTGCGCTTGGATGATGCACTGTGGGCATACAGAACCGCATTCAAAACACCGATTGGGATGTCCCCATATCGGTTGATTTTTGGAAAACCATGCCATCTGCCTGTCGAATTGGAGCATCGAGCCTACTGGGCTATTAAAAATTTCAACATGCAGATGGATGAGAGTGGAGCGCACAGGAAGCTGCAGTTGCAAGAACTAGAAGAGATACGCAATGATGCATATGCAAGCTCAAAGATTTATAAAGAAAAGACAAAGGCCTTCCATGATAAGATGATCTCTAGACGGGTGTTTGAAGTCGGTCAAAAAGTTTTGCTGTATCACTCACGACTTCGATTATTTCCAGGTAAGTTGCGTTCTAGATTGATTGGCCCGTTTGTTATCACTGATGTCTTTTCTCATGGTGCAGTGGAAATAAAAAGCTTAGAGACTGCAAAAACATTCAAGGTGAATGGCCAACGTTTAAAGCATTATTTTGAAAGGGCCAAAGCAAATGAAGAAGAGGATGCGCATGATCTTCAACTTAATGATCCGCCACAAATTGATTGAAATCACGGCATGCAGTCGAGCTATAGACTAACTGCAAATTTAGCGCTGACTGGGAGGCAATCCAGTGTTTCTTTCCTTTTTACTTCTGCTCGTTTTTTATTTCGTATGCGTTATTTAGTCTTAATTTTATGTTTTTGTTACTTCTTGTTTTGTTTTTTTTTTTTCGAAATTTTAAAAAATCCAAAAATTTTATTTTTTGTGTCTCGCTCGATCCGCAGGATTTTACGGATCGAGCGAGCGTGTTTTTGCTCGGGGCAGTAGAGTATGCATTTTGGTCTCGCTCGATCCGCAACATCTTACGGATCGAGCGAGCACTCTTTAAGTCGGGACAGTAAGTTGGAGTAATTGGTCTCGCTCGATCCGCAACATCTTGCGGATCGAGCGAGAATGTTTTTTGCCTTAAATACGCAGATCGCTTCCTTTCTTTTCTTTCTTTCCTTATTTCTTTCCCCTCTCTCTCGTTCAACCTCCCTACACCTCCCTAATTCTTGCATCTAAATTTCCTCTATCGTAATTCTTGATTCAATTTCTCTCGCAGGGATCTCTCGGACGCACCGCTCTACCTCATCGGAATAATATTCTCCGGTCACCTTCTCCGACATCTCTATCGTCGGAACTTTGCTCAATCGCCGGTCCCCGTTCGAAGTATTTTATCATCGTGGGTTGTTTTTCGTCGGGTTGCAATTCTCTGTTGGCATCTCCTACATTAGTTCATCATTGTTGTTCTTATATTCTTCAAGGAGTGACGGATTCTTCTTCGCCCACAAGGTGTTCGACAAATTATCCCTACCACTACTACTCTCATCTTACTACTCTTCATGGGTCCTAAACCTGCACGGCAAAAGGGCGAATCTTCTTCTCGGGCCGCTGATCGTGTTTATCAAGAGTTTGTGGGCCACTTTGTTAGTTAAGCCGCTCGTAATAGATACTTCAAAGCCAAGGTGAGTCGTTTACCCATCCCTGAACGTGGCTTTGAGGCAAATTTGGCCTACCCCAAGATTGTCCATCCTATTCATGACCGTGGGTGGACGAAATTCTGCGAGGACCCTGTACCAGCTGTGGTGCCGCTTGTACGGGAATTCTATGCCAATGCAGCTGAGCGCACTGATAGCAAGGCATTTGTACGGGGGAAATTGATCTCTTTTCTCCCCCATGAGCTGAATGCCTTGTTAGAAATACCGGAGGTAGATGACTCGCTCTACCAAAGCCTGCAAAACGGTCCATTTTTGACCGAATTACTTGATCAGCTAGCGTTCCCCGGTGCTACATGGGTCGGGCCCGCTTCTATACTGAGCTTCAAGGAGCGGTTCTTGCGTGTGATACCTGCTACATGGTATGGCTTTGTGATTCGGCGTCTGATGCCGATCTTGCATTCTAGCGAATTCAGTCTAGAACGCGCCACCATTCTTTATGCACTGGAAGTCGGCGCACCCATTAACGTGGGACGGATTCTGCATAGTGAGATCCACCGGTCCATCCATAATATCACACTGGGTCTCTACTTCCCCACGATCATCTCCTGTCTATGCTTGAACGTCGGTGTTGCAGTTAGGAATGATGAAGAGTGGTTGTCACCTCAGCGACCACTCGACTCCGCTTTCATCGAAGCAAAGAGGGCACACGGTGCTAAGCGCTTTATGAGGGATGGCCACTTCCAGCCACCGCAAGCTCCGCTAAGACCACCACCACCTGCTCGATGATCTCAAGCTGACGCCATCCGCGAGCTTACAGCTTTTGCCCAACATCATAATGCCTACAATATGGTAGCGGCGCATAATGCGCAGGCTTTGGATGCTTTGTTGCGTAATCTGACGATCCATCATGGACTTGATCCAAGTGCCGTGCCAGCCGCTCTGCCGTACCCGCCACCCTTCCCATTTCAATACGCTGCCCCTGTCCTTCCTCCGGAGGCTGAAGAGGAAGATGCCGCAGACCGCTAGACCAGGGGAGTCCCGTTTTGTGTTTTTTGCATTTCATTCTGTTTAGTTATGTGGTTGTGTTCTTTTGTTTTTTCTGCATTGAGGACAATGTATTGTTTAAGTGTGGGGGGGTTGCATTACATGCATTTTGTTTATATTGTTTCATTGTTATATTCTGTTTTGTTGTTATGCATCGTATTGCTGTTATGTTCGTTTGTATTGTTCAATTACATGAGTTAAGGATGATTTCTAGTCTTCTTAGCCTATGATGATTTAGTTGAAAAAAAAATGGATTTTTTTTGAAAAAAATTTAACTCTTGATTGGATTTGAAAAACCGTAGGTTGTTTGTTGAATATTCTTAAGCACACATGTTTAACCAGTGAAATGTAGTGATGTATGAGATATCGTGGATGTCTGTTGGACCATTGCACGACAATAGGTGTTTGTGAAACCTGATAAAGTTTGAATCTTGATGATTTTTTTGATATGACATAAATGATCTTGGGCTCACCTAAAAAAAAAAAAAATAATAACAAATATACAACTCCATTCGGGCCTTGACAGGATTGAAATCCTAAAAGAGCAAGATCAAGGCTAAGTATGCGGATAAAATGGTGTTGATGCTCCATCCAGGCTATAGATGAGGGGATTGAAATTCTAGTCCTGTATTTGTTGTAGCTAAGTTGCGGGTAATTATTGGGGCTATTGCAATACCGGTTGCAAAATCCGGAGGTGCGTAATTATTCTCAAGAAAGTTGTGTTGTGTTGAAGGATTGTTAGGAGGAAAGTTCTTGATGGTGTAGCTTACACTGAGTTGTTAATAGGTCGGCGAACAGTTTTGAAACTTTGTCTTTTGAAGTTGCATGTAACTGGGGTAACATGGCACACACTCACATTCGCATTTGACTGAAGGTGTATCATTGATAATTGAGAGTTGCTATGAATTTATTTTTAGTTAAAAGCGGTTTTCTCTGAGGCTATGTTTGCATGATTCATCCTTGCTTGTGTTTTTGTTCTGTTTCATTTTGTTTTGCATAACTTGCTCGAGGGCGAGCAAGGTTCAAGTGTGGGGGTATTTGATAGTTGTGTTTTTGTTGCATTTGTTAGTATCATTTTAGTGTCGTTTAGCATGCATTTATATGTTTTATTTTAGCATTTTGTTCATTTTGCATTTTCAGTGTTTGCATGATGGGACTCTTGTTTTTATGGTTAGGTCACTTATTTTGCGGATTAAGAAGGAACCCCGAAAGAATGAAGATTTGAAGCAAAGGAAAAGCCGGGAATTTTCTGGGAAGCATCTCTCGCTCGATCTGCAGAAGTATGCGGATCGAGTGAGCGCACACATTATGAAGACAGTAGCCTCTGCATATATCTCTCGCTCGATCCGCAGAATGTTGCAGATCGAGCGAGAGCCGTGTTTCGGGAAAATTTTTTTATTTTTGGCAACTTTGTTAATTTAGTTCCTAGCCTTTATTAGACTTTTATTCTGTTTTTATTAACTTTTATCAGACGTTTTGGAGGGAGATGGGAGGCTAGGGTTGGTTCTTGAAGATTAATTCCTAAGTTTTATTCTTTTCTTTGAATTTTTATGAATTTTATTATGAATTGTGTTGGCTAGTTTTTAATACTTGGTTAAGGAAGACGAAACCCTTGATTAATTTACTCGTGAGATTTTTGTTTTACAGAGTTTGATTATTGTTGAGTATCAAGTATTATTCTGATTTATTTCATGATTGTATGTTTGATTATTAGATTGATCACCTGATAATTCTTATATATAATCTAATGCTAAATTAGAGTTTGAATCCGTAATTGTTCGAATTATCTGATTTGCGAAGCAACTACAATTAATAATCGTCCGCTTGTGAGGTTATGAATTGTAGGGATAATAATTGACTAGGCTAAATTCATCCGCTTGTGTATGAGTTGTCTAGATTTATCAGTTTTACTAGTTTGCATGCTATCATGAGTTTAAATCTAATCGCTTGTATTGGGTTGATTCATTGTTAAGGGTTATCTTAGAACGCTTGTGTCTAGTTAACTAAGATTAAGGTAAAACAGGGATTTAATTTCCAATGATGAATATTCAACGTGATTAAAAATTTTTAGATAATCGACGATCGAACGAATGAAATCAAGGGTGTAGTTGACCGAAACCAAGTCTCGTCTCCTATTTAATATTTCCAATCTTTATTTAATTTTGCATGCTAGTGAATTTTAGTTGCTTAAATTTCTTAGTAGTTAATCCAAACTTGAAAACCCCCTATTTTATTTATTTAGAACACTTTTAAATTTACCTTTCCTCGTGGGAACGATCCCTATTCACACTACTACATTTTTAGTGATTATCTGATTGAGTTGGGTAATTTGGGCATACACGATAAGAGCGACCATGGATCGGGATCCCAGGTTGGATCTCAGGCTTCTACTTTTCCACGACAGTAGCCAGCACCATAGAGTTCTTCTGGTTATCGTCCACAGTCTCAAGGGAAGGTATTTGCTCTTTCTCAAGAACAGGATACTGAGGGAAGCGATCGCATGTTGGCAGGTACCTTTTTGTTATATGGTATTCCTGCACTTGTCTTAATTGATACTGGAGCATCGCATTCCTTTATTTCTAGTCTCTTCGTTAAGAGACATAGATTACCTTATGTATCATTAGATATAGATTTAGTTGTATCTACTCCGCTGGAGCAGGAGATAGTAACTAAGCGTCTAGTGATGGGTTGCCTTCTAGAGTTTGAGGGTAATACGTTATTGGCTAATTTGATGATATTAGCGATGACAGATTTTGACTGTATTTTGGGAATAGATATGCTGACTTTGTATCACGCTAATGTGGATTGTTATCAGCGTCTGGTACAGTTTCATCCTGCTGAGGGTGATAGCTGGTATTTTTATGGTGAGGGTGCGCGACCTCCGATGCCATTTGTTTCGGCTCTGAAGGCATGTCATGTCTTGGAGTCAGGTGGGGAGGGCTACCTCATCTATGCAGTTGATATGTTCATGAGTAGTACGGGTATTGATCAGCTACCGATAGTCAGTGAGTTTCTTGATGTATTCCCTGATGAGATTCCTGGTTTTCCTCCGGTTCGAGAGGTTGAATTTGGTATTGATCTAGTACCAGGAACTACGCCTATATCCCGAGCACCTTATCGTCTGGCGCCGTCAGAGATGAGGGAATTGAAACAGCAGTTACAGGATCTGCTTGATAAGGGATATATTCGTCCGAGTGTTTCTCCGTGGGGAGCACCTGTTTTATTTGTCAAGAAGAAAGATGGATCGATGCGATTATGTATTGATTGCAGGCAGTTGAATCGTGTCACCATCAAGAATAAGTATCCTTTGCCGCGGATTGATGATCTTTTCGATCAACTACAGGGTACTTCTGTCTACTCCAAGATAGATCTGAGATCTGGATACCATCAGATGCGAGTACGGGACTCAGATATTTCTATGAATGCTTTTAAAACCAGATACGTGCATTATGAATTTCTGGTTATGCCATTTGGTTTGACGAATGCACCGGCAGTCTTTATGAATCTGATGAATCAAGTATTTCGAGAATATCTGGATAGATTTGTCATCGTCTTCATTGATGATATTCTTGTCTATTCTCATGAAAAGGATGAGCATGCACAGCATCTGAGGATTGTGTTGCAGACATTACGAGATAAGCAGTTGTATGCAAAATTGAGCAAGTGTGAATTCTGGCTTGATCGGGTAGTGTTTCTCGGTCATGTGATTTCTAGTGAAGAGATATATGTTGATCCTAGTAAGATAGAGGCAGTGCTGAACTGGTCTCATCCGACGATGGTTGCTGAGATTCGTAGTTTCTTGGGTCTAGCTGGTTATTACCGTCGGTTCATCAAGAATTTTGCACAGTTGGCCAGGCCTTTGACACAGCTTACACGAAAAGATGTTGCCTTCATTTGGACTTCGGATTGTGAGGAGTCATTTCAGAGCTACGTAGATGTCTTACTACTGCACCGGTGCTAGCTCTACCATCTGGATCAGGAGGATATGTTGTCTATACTGATGCCTCTGGTCATGGGTTGGGTTGTGTTCTGACACAGCATGGACATGTTATTTCCTATGCTTCTCGACAATTGAAGACGCATGAGAATAATTATCCAGTACATGATCTCGAGTTAGCCGCCATTGTATTTGCACTCAAGATCTGGAGGCATATCTTTATGGTGAGAAATTTGAGATATTCACGGATCACAAGAGTTTGAAGTATTTATTCACTCAGGCAGAGTTGAATATGCGACAGAGACGCTGGATGGATCTTTTGAAGGATTATGATTGTGAAATCAAATATCATCCAGGTTCTGCTAATCTTACTGCTGATGCCTTGAGTCGGCAGGTGAGACTTTCTGCACTTCAGACTAATGAAGTATCTCATATGGTTCAAGAGTGTTGTTCATTGAGTTTTATGCTCAAGCACAGAAAATGGAGGAATGGAATTCGATTGTATACTATTTTATCTAAGCCAGCATTGTATTCTCGGATCAGAGATGCTCAAATATCTGATGTTAAGACTCAGTGTTTGGCACGTTTAGCCAATGGGGTTAATACATCTGGATTCCATTTTCAGGCAGATGGATTATTGTGCTTATCTAATCGAGTGGTTGTACCTAATGTTGCGGAGCTCAGGAATGATATTATTTCTCAAGCTTACAGGAGTCGATTATCATTTCATCCTGGAAGCATGAAAATGTATAAGGACTTGCGAACTAAATTATGGTGGAAGGGGATGAAGCGTAGTGTGTATCAATTTGTTTCTCGATATTTGGTTTGTCAACAGGTCAAGGCTGAACACCGACGACCAGGTGGATTACTGCAGAATCTTGAGATTCCCGAATGGAAGTGGGAGCACGTGACTATGGATTTTGTCACCCACTTACCTATGACTTCACGTCAGTGTGATACTATCTGGGTCGTTGTTGACCGTTTGATGAAATCAGCACACTTTATTCCTTACAACCGGGAGTATTCTTATGATCACATGACACACTTATATGTCCAGGAGATAGTGCGATTACATGGGATTCCAGTAAGCATATTCAGTGATAGAGACCCGCGATTTACCTCACGTTTCTGGGGTAGTTTTCAGCAGGCGTTGGGTACCACTTTGAGTTTGAGCACTGCATATCATCCGGAGACTGACGGGCAGTCAGAGCAGACGATTCGTACTTTGGAGGATATGCTACGTTCTTCTGTTATGGACTTTGGCTTATCTTGGCAGGATCAGTTACCTTTGATCGAATTTGCCTACAATAACAGTTATCATCGTAGTATTGATATGACACCTTTTGAGGCATTGTACGGTCGACGGTGTCGTACTCCGTTATTCTGGGATAAAGTCGGGGAACGACAAGTCGAGGGTCCTGAGTTGGTGCAGCAGATTGTAGACAAGGTGGATTTGATCAAACGGAGGATCAAAATTGCTCAAGATCGACAAGCCAGTTATGCTAATATTTACCGCAGGCCACTTCAGTTTGAGTCTGGTGAATATGTATTCTTACGAGTATCACCTTTCAGGAAGGTGATGAGATTCGATGTGAAAGGCAAGTTGTCTCCTCGTTTCATTGGGCCTTTCCAGATACTGGAAAAGATCGGAGATGTTGCATATCGTTTGGCGTTACCGCCAAATCTTTTCAGTATACATAATGTTTTTCATGTGTCGTTACTTCGACAGTACATAGCTGATGAATCTCATGTGATTCAGTCTACTGATATTCAGCTAGAGCCAGATCTGTCTTTTGTTGAACGACCACTCCGTATCCTAGACAGGAAGGAGAAAGTTCTTCGGAACAAGACTATACCACTTGTGATGGTACAGTGGCAGCGCCGAGGCGTTGAAGAAGCAACTTGTGAAACCGATAGCCATATGCGAACAGAATATCCTGAGTTGTTTGCTTTGTACTTTTGATTACCATATAAAGATGTAATTACAGTTGTTGTAATAAAACATGGTTTGATGTTTTATATTGTTATTTTAATTTGTCTTTAGATTTTATTTCGCGGACGAAATATCTAAAGGTGGGGAGAATGTAGTAACCCAGATTCCATTTTAAGATAATAATATGTTAAACATGATTAAGGATTAGTAATTAACCAATTTCGGAGTGTAATTGGACTTCAGAAGAAAATTTGGGCTTTTGACTTTGGGCCGGATCGGAAGCTCCGAACCCACATTGGAAGCTCCGATCCCAGCCATTTCGGAAGCCGATCGGAAGCACAGAGAACGGAAGCTCCGATCCAGGAACGGAAGTTCCGATCTCCAGCTGCCAGCAATGCTCGATGACTCAGCCGCGAGTTTTGACAAGTGTCGAACGGAGGGTAGATCGGAAGCTCCGATCGTCGGATCGGAAGTTCCGATCCTGGCGTGTCAAGCATGCACGCAGTGAGCGGATCGGAAGCTCCGATCCTGAAATCGGAAGTTCCGATCCTGGCCGGGAATTTTGCCTATAAATAGGGCTTGTCTGATTTTATTTGAATTACAAATTCCCGAGTTTCTTTCTTTAGTTATATAGTGTGAGTTATACACTTGAGGGCCCTATCGGTTATAATATAAGTTCTGGAATAACCAAGGTGTGGTTATAGTCATCCGGGACTAGCGACTTCAAAGGGCTTACTACGGACGAAGGTATGGTCCGAGAATATATTTAAAGTTTTGGGAGTACTTATTAGCTTAGTTAAGGCTTATAGAACTTGTGTAGTGATACGGTAAACTTTTGAATATAGACTTGAAACTTAGGATCCTACTATACTTGAACTAGCCTAGAGGTACGTACACATTGACTGAGATTGCCAGCGAGTATACATGTTTATATGTTGCATTTTATTTGGCATTATTATATGACATGCGATATGATTTACCGCTTTCTTTATTCATTTATCATGTGCATATACACATTGAGCCTATACCTTGTTATACCTAACTATAGAGCCGCTCAGTTTTATATTCGATAGTCTGTCACTGAGAGTACCGCAACGGCGGGGGCATTTATGTCTGACTACTCTGGTGTACTAGATGAGTGTGGTTGCACCCAGAGGTTGATCCGTGCGGTGGCAGCACTCATGTGGCGCCGGTACTGAGCATGACTTTTCAGATGACCCTTTACCAGTCATCATGTTGCATGCATCGTATATATATGTTTACTCATGTTTATGTACTGGGCGTTAGCGCTCACATCCTAGTTGTTATCTTGGACACCCTATTCCACGGGGCAGGTCGCAGGATGGACGGAGCTGGTAGTTCAAGGCAGGACTAGGGAGCAGGAGCTTTGAGGAGTTAATTATACAGCAGGATTCGATATAGCTGTATAATTTAAATTATTCGATATGGTTGTATCATTACAGATTTAAGTCTGAATATGTTTTACTAAGCTGATATGTAATTATGGATTAAGTTTCCGCACGTTTTACTCTGTTAAGCGTTATTGCTTTATTAAGTTTAATGCATGTTATTAGTTGTCAGTTAGTAGGTGATACCATGCAGGATCATTACATATATGTTCGTGAGATATATAGATCGATTTAATTCATATATACATTGAAAAATAATATTTTTTTATTAATCGAATCGGAGATCCGTCTCAGAAAAATTGACTCGTGAGACAGTTTTATATAAGTTTTTGTGACGTTGAATTGGTATCCTATGAGACGGGTCAATTCGATCCTTATTTGCATGAAAATAATAAATTTGACAAAAAAAAAAAATTAACAGGGTTCCATAAGTCAGGTCGGATTGGAGTTCCTATTAACAAAATTGACAACTCTCTCATACGGTTTGATAATAATATATAATAAATTTTGAGTGGAATATGTCGATAGTAAATCTTTTAAACTACTATGTTTTTAATCTATCATCAGTTAACAATGTAAAACATGAAAATGTTATATTGAATGATTTATAATGAATTATTCCAAATATTGAAAAATGAACAGTACAATTTTTCTCAAAGTATAAAGAAATAAGACACCATCAAAGGGCATCATAGCGACAATATCATTTCGCTTACTCGATTGATGAGTGTGCATGCAGAAAATCAAAAGTACCTCACTTAACCTTACTGAAAAATTAATGTTGGGAATTTTTTTTAATGACATATGAACCGCAATCGTTACTTTTCGATAAACACTGAATAAATCTCGAACTAACGCAATAGCTTGCAAACCATGTTATTTATGTTAATTATTTGACGGATTCGACGATCACATATATGTGTGTATGTATACACATGAGGAGGGGTACATAATTACACGAGTCTCGTATTGAAAGAAGCATATAGAAATTATGTGCATGATTATTGATTTCTTGTAAAATGGAAAGGCCTATGTTCCTCTCACATGGGCCTGTTCCAATTAACATTTAGATGTGTACAATATCATCTATATTTAAATCAACAAACTATATATACTTGAAATATCTCTAACCTAAAGTATCAAAAAAATAAAATAAATAAACATCTCAATTTATTAATTAGGTCACAATTTTTTATATATATAGAATACGTTTAACAAGGCTTATATAAGAATAGGCATGACTAGACATGGCCAAGGGCCGGATCTAACCATCGGCCCTTGGTCAACAGGTTTGACCTAGAACAATGATCGGTCCGGTTATTAGGCGATCTAGTTACGGTTTATGAGTATCAAACCCATCGACCCGACAGGCCAGTATTTTTTTAAAAAATAAAAATTATATATATATACACACACACATATATATATATATGTATATATATATATATGTGTATATAGTTTTTTTCAAGTGCCCACCTACCATGCCCACCAATGATGTGTCACTATTCTATAATGAAATCCGAGTGAATGCCATATAATATAATGATTTAATAGCTTTTTTTTATTTAAGATGATAAAAATTGAAATTATATATATATTTTTATTTAATAAATGTAATAGATTTTTTGTTGAGATAATGAAATATTTGATAGAGTTTTTATAAGTTCAATTGTGAAAACCTTTTTTTTAATTTTTATTATTTTAAAAAAATAAAAGGGTCGGCCCGAACCTGACGGTTAACCGGACCAAAACAGTCAGTTCCACGATCCGTACCGGAACCGGCCACGAGCGGGCCGGTTAAGAGTTGATATTTTACCGACCCAGACCCGAACCAAACTCGGCCCGTGGCTAAGTCTAGGCGTGACAAAGAGGCGAGTCGAACCAAACCCGGCATACGACTCATCCCATCAAATCGATGGATCTAATTCGATTGAAGTCGCTAGAAATTTTATTTTTAAAAACTTAGTCATTATATATAATAATTTTTTTAAAAAAATAATAAATCTATATACCCATAACAAAATAAAATTATAATTATATTTTGTTTTAAACACATTATTATAAAATAAAAATATTTTAGTATTAAAATATTAGGAGCTAAAATTAGGAATTAAAGTATACATTATTCAATAAATAAACTATATAATTAGATTCTTAATAATATACTAGTTTCGGTGGCACACACGATACATATACGTAAAATAAATGATATGATATGTCATGCTAATCAATAAAGTTTTTTTTTTGACGGTACTAATCAATAAAGTTGATGATATAATATTTTCATGAAAAATACAATATTTTTGTGGAAAAAAAGAAGGAATTGGGAGAACAAAAAAATTGAAAGTAATTACCGACTTTGAATCGTGAGAACTGGATCGAGAAAGCAAGTAAAGTAAAAGTTTTACCTTTTCTTTCTTTGTTTTAGGCATTTTATCGGATTTTTTTATGTGCTTTTGATTATTTTTTATTGCTCCGATCCTCTCGATCTTCAGCCTTCGTCGTCCTTCGCCTTTTTTACAACCCTAAAAAATCAAGGCATTTGGATGAGGAACTGTGGTTGACGGATTTCTTTTAGAGAAAAACGGTTTTTCTTTTCAAATTTCAAATAAACTTGCTCCGTGATCCAATCATTATCTAAGTTGTTCGAAGAAAAAGAAGGATGATATTTGAAATTTGTCATACCATCGGACCAAAAAGAATTACTATCCACTTCTCAGCCTTAATAAAATATAAAAGATGTATATGTATATTTATAATATATTGTAGTGATCAGAGTTCCGTTTTATGCGATTGAAATGGTGAAACATGATTCACATGTCGTTTATATGTGGAAAATAACTTAAAAATCAATTCTGAGATATCCGAAAATGGTTCGGGAAGTCAATTGACCCGAGTAGTTCGGATTCAGCCACACTAGTTCGGAAGCAGAGGGTCAGTTCGGACCATCGGAGCTTCCGAACTCCATCATACACACACCTATATGAGGTGTCAAAAAGATGTTGACAAATGACAAGTTCGGTCCCTCCGAAGGGGATCGAACGATCCGTACAACAGTTGTCCAGTGAGGTGTCTAAGTGTAGTTGATGCGTGAGATGCATGTGAGATCGAAGCGTCTGAAATGTGAGATCGGACTGTCTGGAGATGATCTGAGCTTCCGAAGACAGGCTTCCAGATACGTTTCAAGACATGTAGGATTAAATCTTCAAAGCTAAGGTTCGGAGCTTTCGAACTCCGTATATAAATAGACCAAATATTTTTTATTCTAAGTGCATGTTTTAGGTGTTTGGTGTGTGTTAGTAAATATTTTGAGTGTTTTTAGTCACATTCTCGAGGGCCGGGATGGTTACTAATTAAATAAATCATGGGATTAATTGGAATTAAAATATGAAGTACAAGCTTCGGAACCATCAGAGAGTTTGGAAGATCCGAAGTCTAGTTCGGAAGCATCGAACCAGGGCCTTGACAAGTTCAAAAACAGGGCAGTTCAGAAGGTCCAAACTCCCCCACTTCGGAAGCAACGAAGTATGCATTGTTGGTTCGGAAGCAATGGACAGTTCGAAAGTTCTGAACCCATGATCAGAACATCCGATCCCAGTCCAAGCCAGTTGTTAATGAGATGTCCGAACCAAGGTGATTCTCAATTGCATGCAAGTTTCGGAAGATCTGAACATGGGTTTGGAGCGTCCGAACCTAGACACCCAGATATGTGTCGGGCATGCAGAGTTTGGAACGTTCGAACCCGAGTTTGGAGCTTCCGAACTCTGCCTTTAAATAGGGGTCCAAGACTTTATTTTCAAACCACATATTCAGTCATTCCTTTCTTGATTTAGTATAAATAAGATAAGTCTTCACTGGTGTTAGTTGTTCTTTGTTTATTCCTAGCTTTAGAAATGCATCATAAAAAATTATGTCAGTAGAGCTTTCGGAGTTCACCAATACTTTATTCACAGAGAAGTTAGATATCTGGACTGAGATGATTATCACATCATCATTCTTAACTTGTGGGTATTTGAATTTTTCATTGCTGAAGTATAATTGTTCATGTATCTTATTGATTTCAGACGCGGGCTGAGAGGTGTAAGCTGACAGACGTGAGAGAAGGTTCTTCCTCAATAGCTCTTAGAAGATTTTTTCCCGCATTCGCCATGTCATCACGAGCTGGCCCCGTATTTATCACCGCAATTACTCCTCCAATGGTCACGTGTTCTTCCCAAAGATCTTTAGGATGCATGTCGTCTCTCCTTGTTCAATCAACTTCTCTATTTCAGCTCGCAAGTTGTGGCAATCTTATGTCGTGTGTCCCTTATCTTTATGGAAATCACAATATTTGTCATATCGTTGACGATTTGGATTTTTTTCATTGGGTATGGGGGGGGGGGGGGGGGTTGTTTAGTAAGCCTTGTTGTTCAACTATAATAACAATGTCGGACAAACATGTTTTCAATGGAGTGCACTGAAAGTGGGTGCTATAAGATGTTTGCTTCTCCTCTTCACTCCGTACTTCTTGTATTTATTCTTCTCCTTTTTTTTCCTCCGTCAGGTTTTTTCTCTCGTTTTCTCTTCTTGATATAACTAGGTTTCATAGCTTCTGCTACACAGGTATACTCCCATGACCTTTCTAACAATTCTTCTAAAGTATTTGGAGGTTTTCTCGTTATTGATTCTTTGAGTTTCCGATGATGGAGATTATGCTGCATAATACCCGTCAGTAAGTCATGATTAACGTGTGTAACCTCATGAATTTCCTGAGTGAACCACTGTACTAATTCTCTCTCACTTTCTCATTCTTTCTGGACTATCGAGAATAAGTATACCGTTGTTTTTGGATACTTTCGATTAATGGAAAATTGGTGAAGGGAGCGTTCTGTAAGTTCCTCAAGACATCCTACCATCTCAGAAGGTAGCTTGTTGAATCATGTGAGAGCTTGTCCTGATAGAGTAGTTCGGAAGATTTTACAGTATGCAACGTCGCTGATGTCATAGAGATCAGCCTTTGCGTAGACTGTCCAGAAGATCTTGCGTATCCCCGTAACATTAAATTTAGGTAGGTTTGTTATTGACTCTTGTTGGCACTTGGCAGTACCTCCGCCAAGATAGCGGTGGTGAACAGACTGCGACGAGCGAGCAAGATGGCTAAGGAGCCCTTATCTCCTTTGGCACAGTGCAGCTCCCTACGGAGGGGTGGTGTGTGACTATCTTCCACAACTTTTCGAAGTTCGGTCCTTTTTCATGTTCACATGAGGCACTTCGTTAGTTCTGACGACCTCGTTTTTCCTATGGGAACCTATCGTAGTGATGAGAATGCACGTCTCCATCTGGTGGACCCTTGTTCGCACTACCCTCCTGCTGAGCCACCAGGTACTGTGCCATAACTTCAGCTACAACCCTGGTTTATGCATCCTCCAACAAGGCCTTCAGGACCTCTAAGGTGATTAGGAAATCCTGATTTTTTCGGGAAGCTGAAGGTGGGTGACCTGGTTCCTCTTGGGTGTCGCGAGCTGCATGTGATCGTGTTTGCATTCTTAGTGATTAGATGACTCTTTCCCACAGTCGGCGCCAAACTGATGCTCCCTAAATAAGGGACTCCAAGTGACCAGTCAATTAGGTTGAATAGTAGCTTTGGGAGACCAAATGCTCCTTATGTGTATAATCCAGTAAAATTTCGATCGTCACCCGTGTCAAAAAATAAGGTTAGAGATGTCAGGGGATGCCCTGCGAAAACTTTCAATGTTCAAGTCAGTGATCATCTCAAAATATGTACTAACGAAAACTAAATAACTTTTAAATCATATATAAAATAGGCAGGACAATCAAGAAGAAGGAAGAGCCAATTTAGACAGAGCAAAACATAGAGAGATAAATTTTCATATTTTTCTTCTGTATCTGTTTTAAATTCCTCCGAATCAATTCAAGTTTTTGTAATTCAATCTTTCAATATTTTTGTATTTCATTCTTTCAAGTCTATCAATAAAATTATTCTTCGATCAATCCATCTGTTTACTTCTATGGGATCATATATATATATATATTATTCAGCAACATGAATTGATTAATTTGTATATCAATGTCAGTGAGAAGAACTGATGATTTTGTCTGAAGCAAAAACCTGCCTCATGCATTTCTATGAAAGTGTGCTATAGGAGAAACCAAATTCGCACTTGTCAAGAGATACGTAAGAGTGAATTTTACATAGTCGAAAATTGTACGTGTGATACGTGCTTTTGTACGATGAAATGTTGGAGGTCTCAAAGAACAAAACCAAAATCCCCACCAATCACCATCCGACGCTAGCGGCAGTAAAAGTGGTGGAGGTGAATCTGGCGGCAGTGGCGATGGGGATGCCGCCGGCGGAGGAGGTGGAGATATATCCGTGACAGTTTATTTAAAAACAATGTTTATTGCATGCTAGCTAGCTACTTGCTACGATACAATAATAACTCCACATTGTTTCATTGGATTTTTTTATACTAACTCAAAAACTAATAATAATCTTATGATTGTGGAGAAATACAAAACGGAGATTTGTATTTTGAAACTTGTCAGAGTAATTACTAATTAGAATACAAGTCCTATCTTTGTTAGCAAACCTATACAGCTAAGTAGTTTTTCTTTCATAAATGAATTTAGATAAGAATTTAAGATCCAAAATATCTGGTAAATCTTTTAATCCAAACATCGCACAATAATACAATCAAATTATTTCTAATTTTTAAAGTCATAAATTTCAAAACATCCCATTATCTCCTAGAGTAAGATTATTTTTTTGTTTTTCCAGTCAATTATGAGCCTAAATCCAAAATTCATATTCTTCGTCAAATGCCTTGATCCAAATGAAACACGAGGCCGTTGGCAGACGAATCCACGTGTTGCCTAAATTCTTGGGCCAACCTACTTTAATAATTTATGCCATGAACTATGATTGATTGGTTTCTAGAAAATATTTGAGGATGTTGAACTAATTTTTTTTAAAAAAAAAAAGAATTTATGTTTTGATGTGTTTGATCGTACAATGAATTAAAAAAATATTTGATATTTTCAATTTATTTTAAGTGGATTTGTATGGATTTGAAATCCCAATAAAATTAATCAATTCAAATGCAACTTAAATTAATTTTTTTTAGCAAACTTAAATTATTATTTTTAAATATAAATTTTTTTAAAAGGCTTTCATTAAACTACCATAATGAATTTTAGCTTTAAAATTAGTTAATTTTTAAAAATAGCCTCAAGTTCCAAAAATGACCATTAAAATATATTTTGTGTTTAGCCTTCTTTTAAACTTTAATTTTTCTATAGAAACACAAAACACATATTAAATTTCAAATGAACCGTTCATAATAAAAATCTGAAAGTTTATGCAAATAAAAATCTAACGACTAACATATAACAAGGCATTTTCTACCAAAATTAATATTTATTAAATAAAAAATAAGTTAGTATTTTTTTAAAAAAATAGTAAATTACAAGCAATTCTTATTTTAGATGAGATAGTTAACAACTTAACGGTGAATTAAAACTTTCATTTTTTTTCCTTCTTTTCATCTTGTAATTTTGTCATTTTATATGTGTTATCAAATTTCGATTTTAGTAATGTACTTTTTTATATATATATTTGGTAATTTTAGCTTTTTTTTTTATTTAAAATGTTGATGTGACAGTATACATATCAACATTGTATTAATTTTATAAATGAATTAAATCGCTAAAGACAAATATATCGGAGCCAAAAAAAATCCAAACAATTTTCCCAAAATTTATTTGAAAACCAATTAATTCGATACATATTTATAATAAAAAATAAATTTTAACATAAAAAATAATATTTTTTATAAATTTTATTGAAGCCAAATCTGTATCACCAAATAATTTCTCAAAAAGGTTGACTCTAAAGGGACCCCATTTCATATGAGTCAGAGGCTCATTGGTCCATGCGGAGGGTAAATCGAGGGATGTGCACGAGCCGCAGGAACCTGAAAGAGGGAGCACATGACCCAATCTCCAGAGCATACCCCACAATATTTCAGCAAAAAATATGCTCCACACGAGAATCGAACCCGCAAAGCTGGGGAATTTCTTCCCACCTCACCTCAGGCCTTACCAACTCGCCTATGCGTTGTATCACCAAATAATTTGATCCGCGACACGGACGAGTAATAGATGTATTAAATTTATCCAAAAGTATTAAAACACCACCTTCCATCAGCTTCGCTGTAAGATCTGTATCTCCTTTGGGCGAATCAAGAAACTTGAGCACTCGAGAAAATGTCGTCGCCTTGCGCCACCCTTTGCGAAATCCTGTTCGCGATCCTTCTCCCGCCGCTCGGCGTTTGCCTCCGATATGGATGCTGCACTGTAAGTTATCGGCCCTTCGATTCGTTCCGCGAAATGAAGCCTGTTGATCCAATTTTTTGCTTTTACTGATGAAATATCCTTGTTTTGAGCAGGTGGAGTTCTTGATTTGCTTGGTTCTGACCATTTTAGGGTACATTCCCGGGATAATTTACGCGCTCTACGCGATTCTTTGCGTCGATCCCGAGAGGTTCCGCAGTGACCAGTATGAGCAGCTCGCTTAGTACTTGTTGTTCGTGATATTTGTGTATTGCCGTGTTATTTATCGTTGGAATTTGTGGTTTGGAAAGGATTGTGCTTTCTCGGAATAATTGTGGATTTTGGTGTTGCGCGTCATCTGTTCGACATTTGCGACGCCTTTTTCATGTTCAATTCATGATAATGAATTGATGGATTTGTTTTTTTTACTTACTGTTTCAATGTTTTCTCTCAGTTTCCCTCGAATCCTTTGAAGTTTTTATCTTTTGCTTATAATTTTGATTTACAAAAACTCCCTTGAAACCTTTTAATTACTGAACCATGAAAAAGTATTGCTTTATTTCATATATGGATCGAAAAGATCCGTTTCACTTGTAAATATCTGTGACACCGTCTCCTTTGGTGTGCTTTTTCTGTTTGAAAATTTTTATGTTTTTCCGTGTTCAATTCAGGATATCAATAAATAGGTAAATTTTACTTTTTTGATCATGGTTTGAGTATTTTCTCGGATTTATTTAATTAAATAACCTTCGTTTAACCATGATTTTGAAATATAACCTCCTCTTCTGAATTTATTTAATTAAATAACCTTCGTTTGACCATGATTTTGAAATATAACCTTCTCTTCTGAATTTATTTAATTAAATAACCTTCGTTTAACCATGATATTGAAATATAACCTTCTGAATTTTTTTCCGGTGTTTTGTTTTTGTATTTCTTTTGAATTTGAAGGTTATTTTGCAAATTTTTTTTTAAGAAAAGTCATAAATCAAAAAATTTGGTTGATCAAGGTTAATTTTCAAACTCTCCCGTATTTTCTCCCAGCCTTTTCTTTTCATCCTCAAAGTTTTATCTGTTGCTTATGCATGAGCAGTCTGTAATCCCTGCAGCTAACTGAAAACTTGAGTTGAAGCTATACCACCATATGCATTTTTGGGAATTCTTGTAGGATAATGTGGATATGTTACTTCATGTTTCCAAAAAAACGAAAGCCTTTTTACAAAAGCTTATATAAACAAGCATTGCGACGTCCGATTAGATTTGCTGCTAAGGGAGATTCATTTTGTGACATCAAAATATGATGCTTGTGTTGTTGTCCTGTTGTTTTCAATCGTCGCCTTCTTCAAAGTTACAACTATATGTCATAAGGTATATAACCATGGAGAGTAAGCATAGGTGCAAGGCAATGCTATGAGCCTTATTGAAGGTGGGGTGGTGCCATGAACTGTATGTAATATCTAGGAATCCAATAAATGTTCTAACAGAAGATAGATGAGTAATAATGTTGATTCACCTTGGATGCACCCTTGATATATTGAAGGCGTGCTTAAATGGCGCGCGCGGTCTGAATTCAATGCACACTAATGCTTCATTGTTGAGGTGCAGACTTCATGAATTCTGGCTGGGATTCTTGCATTTATCTCTCCTATCACTGGTGTATTTGACACTCAACTTGTTCATCAAGTGTAACTTATCGTTCATTTGATCTCAAGTTTGGAACGAGGTTTGAAAACCAACAAACATAACAAAAATGAATTGTCTTGTCACTTGTAAGCATCTAGTACATCAGAGGTTGCTAGCGAGCACACAAATATTTATATAATCGACTCCTTCTGTTTCACACATTTAGATCACTCTTTCAATTATATAGTCTAGTTTTCATTAATATTATCTTTCCTACTCTCACATCCCACTCATTTAGGCTTTTTTTTCATCTGTCACAATTAAAGTCTAGTTTTCATATTATTCTTAGTTTTCTTACTCTTTTATGGATTTATTTCATTTAAATTAATATCGTTAACTACTTGTACAATTTATTTATTTTATTAAAATTTTCATTAAATTAAATAAGGTAAAAAATAAGAAATAGCTTTATAAAGTTTTATTATTATATTAAAATGTGTATTAAATAAGGAAAAAAGGATATTAAATTTTGATTTTCATGAAAAAATACAAGAAAAGAAGTATTTCGGACGTTCTAAAATCTATATCAAAAGTCAAAACATTATTTTGCATCTTTTGTGAAACTTACAAGTTACACCAACCACATACCAAATTTTCTACTTTCATTTTCCATAATTTTCCTATTCAATTTCTTCTTTACAAACCATTTAATACCTTTGAATTTCAATTCAAAAAATAATAACAATAAAACCTTTACATTTTAAATATAAATTAATCACATACTATTAAAATTTATTTATAATAACCTTGCTTACCCCATGGATAGATAGATGGAGTGATATATACATATACATTTTTTTAAAAAATAATAATAAATAAATAAAAAAACTACGCGTTGGATAATACAGCGACGGTGATCATTGCGACGAGAAGGTTTCACCGATGGACGGCGAGAAAGGAGGAGAAGCCGCCGCTGATTGGGCGGAGTTAACGGAGGAGTGCCTCTTCAACATCCTCTCCAGACTCTCTCTCCAAGACCGATGGCGAGGGGTGATGCGAGTCTGCAAGCCCTGGCATCTAGTCTGCAAAGATCCGTGCCTCAACTCCGTTCTCAATCTCGATGCTCACTTCGATTCCGCCACTGATTTGCCTCGGTTCTGGACTCCAGAATTTGAGCGAAGGATCGATAATATGCTCCGATCCGTCGTTGTTTGGAGCGGAGGCTCCCTTACAGAAATTCGCCTCAGCCATTGCTCTGCTCGTTCTCTGTCTTTGGTTGCTGAAAGGTATTCACATGTATTTCTTTGTCATCTTAAACGGATGGATTATCTGCATAATTTTTATTTTTTTTTTCCTTTTTTAGATTCAGTTGTTGGTAAATATTCTGTTTGGTGTATATTTGAACTGAGGATGATTGAAAGCTGATTAATTTGAGTTTCAGCAAAATCGTTGTTTTCTTTGTTGATGGATATTTATGTACCTTTTGTCGACTTTCTGGATGTAATTTTCAGAATTTCAGTTTTCATATTGATTGCTTTGTATCGCACGAACTTGCAAAAAGTCAAAATTGCAATAAAAAGTGTAACCTGCGCCATCCAGCCCATTAAATTGTTGAATGGAAGATCTACGCTGATAGATAGAAAACCTAGCATGAGTTATGATGCATAGCATCACATGTTGTGCTGCAATAGCTCACATTGTCCAAGATAAGAAAGGAGTTGATGGCTGGAGGCCCAATTGGAATGGTTCATCGGGAAGTTTTTGTTTCGATTTAAAAGTATTGCGATTTAAACATGTATGGTAATCAGAAGGCTTATAAAGTATGCATCATCTTTGTCTTTCGTGATAGCTTCTCGGCTGTAGCAGCACCCTGCAACTTTATGATTTATAATTTCTTTCTTCCTTTTAAATCCACTTTTACCTTGGAACATCGTTGTAATGTTGTAATTATGCGATGACGAGGCTTCGTTGAGTTGAATTTTAAGTATAACCAATGTTTATTACAAGCAAATGAAGACATTTAGTCCTTTTAGATTACTTGTGTCTTTTCACTGTAATGATTAACGAATTGTTGCTTTTTTGCCAACTTGCTCTTAGTTTTATGATTCAAAGTAAGCTAGAAGCACGCTTTCTTGTGACGAGTGAGTGTTGATGCTGGGTGATTTTCTCAATTTGTAACGTTTTCTTCTTCTATGTTCACGGTTTCACTAAATCTTAGAGCATCTCCAAGCAAGATACACAGGGAAGTATTACTAATCTTGGTGGTTGAAAGCTCTCAGTTGTGGCTTAAGTAAAAATACCAAAAGATACACTGAACGGTTTATCAAATTCTTGTTTGTCCTTGAATCTTTTCCAGGTGCCCGAATCTTGAAGTCCTTTCTATCAGGAGCTGTCCTCATGTCACAGATGAAACTGTGGCTGAAATAGCATCTGGATGCCCCAAGATCAAGGAACTGGATTTCAGCTATTGCCATGAAATATCTCACAAGTCTCTGGCTACAATAGGATCACGTTGTTCCCATATAAAAGTTCTAAGGCGGAATTCAATGAATTGGCTGGACCCTTCCCAGCATATGGGAATAGTCCCAAAAGACTATCTGAATGCCTGCCCGCAAGATGGAGATGCAGAAGCTGCTGCCATCTCAAAATATATGCCTCATCTTTTGCATCTTGAACTTCGCTTCTCAAAGTTGACAGCCAGAGGCCTTGCTTTGATTGCTGAAGGGTGTGCAAATCTGGAATATATTGATCTATCTGGATGTGCAAATGTGACTATTCGCGATATTGTAAATCTGACATCTAATCTGAAGAACTTGAAACATCTCAAGAAGCCCAACTTCTATATCCCAAGGACCACTGTTCATGCTGAAAGATATGGGCATTGGAATTTGTATGATGAGCGATTTCAAACAGATGTGTTCAGAATTTGATCCGACGGTGAAAGTATGGAAGGATAACAATTGTGTTACTGCCGAACTGCTGGCGCAACTAGTCACATGACCGGGACAGGACAACTCAGGGGTGGTTTATTCCGAATCTCCGATAATGAATGTATGTTAAAAATTTTCATATAATTCCATTTGTACCTCAGCTTCTGTTGAATGTTGTTTGTTTAGTTAGTGTGATTTGTGTAATCAACTTAACCTCATCTGTTTTCCTAGTGAAATAACCTTGTAAATATTCATTTTCTACTGTGATTACTTCTTTTTGTACCACTATTATTTTTTAATTTGAGTTCGAGCTCGAAATTTTAATCCTGCCAAAGCTGAATTATGAATTGATTCGAGCTCCATTTTTTCAATTTCATTTCATGGATGAACTTTATCAAGCAAATGCTCACACATCACCTTAATTTATTAATTTATGGAAAATTATGGAAAATAAGAATTTTTGTAAATGTTTAAAGTTTAATCTCACACTCCTCTCTTCTTTTGTTGGCATTCTACAAGATATACATGCATGCATACAAGTCAGTTTATTGGTACTAAAGAGCATTATGATATCTAATCGATCAATAATTTATGATATCGAGTAATCTTTACATCAGTTCACTTGCACTAAATAGGTTTTACAATAACGAGTCTCACTTCATTAGAATGATACCATCATGATGCTGAAGAGCTTAAAAACTACTGCAATAAAATTTTATCGATCATCCTGTAAGGACTTCAATATATAGCCTTCATAGTCTTAATTCACGAAGTGTCGAATTTATGATTTTATGATCTTCACGAAGTCGTTTTGTAATTTGTCGGTTTTAGAATCTATCGAAGTTGAAGAACTACATTATCTTCCCGAAAATGATATATGTTCATCTAACAATCATATCAAGTTCTAGCAAATATTCTGGGTTCTCTATCTTCTGGTTGCAAGTTTATGGAGACTCATAAATTTTCTTCCTAAAAAATTTGCTAGAACTTGTTGCGAATTTTATACTCGTAAAAAAGTATATATAAGTAGACCCCTACCACAAACATGGCAATCAAAACGATAGGATTCCAGAACTTGAAAATTTTAGAAGAATCAATGAAATGGTAGCATCAGATTCTATATAAAATTGTTCATAGTAGCATGTCATGATCCACAAATGTAACAAGTCACCAAAATTTAAAACTAATCAAATACAAAACAACTGGGGTACTAAAGGACAAATCAGTCTCAAGCAACCATGGCCTGGGATCTGCCACTTTCAACAACCAAAAATCTTTTTACAGGTTCTAATTTCTTTCACTATTATGGCCTCTTGAACAAAAAGAAAAATTAAATATACAGTTTCTCATAGCTCCACCTCCAACTTATTGCTCAACAAATAATGTGTCAATAGCACATACTGGAGGTGAGAAAACCTCAAGGTGTAAATAGTCTCCAGCAACCGAGTGAGCTCTAAAATAAGCTCTCGCAGGCTGCAACATCCGAGAACTGCAAATCCAACAGCTCATTGCCAGAAGGGTCGGATTTGACAATCTTTATTATAGCATTGAATACGACTTTTTGGAGAAAATCATCACTCGCCTTTGTCAGAATCTCCTTCACGACCTTAAAGTCTAATCCTCCTGCTATAACAAGTTTTCCGATAATCTCCCCAAAATTAGCTGGTGCTTTTGGTAAATCGATGGCTAGATCATCCAGCAAAGTAGCATAGAGAAGGCATCCACCAATGATATCCGTCGCACTAAGAACATTTTTTGCATACAGGTACTCCAAAAGTTTGGAGACAGGCTCCACGCAAGGTGGGTTTTTCTCCAAACCAAGGGAGATGGCTAATTCGACGACTTCTGGATGATAAGAAGGCGATTTCAATTCTTGTACACATTGAAGTGCTTCGTCCAAATGTCCGATACTAAAGTATTCCTCCAGAAGAGAAACTGTTTCCTTCTTCAGCGCATCTTTTGATTTGGCAGATGGAGCCACAGGTTTGCCTGCAACTGGCGTCACAGATGGAGCAGTAGGAGCCATTTTGTATGGCGCAGTCGCGTGAGATCCAGGGTCCATACCATAATGTCCTCCATAGCTAGATGGGCGAGTGGGAGATGCACCACTCCCCTGCAAGAGGGCACTAGTTTTGGTACCTGTGAAACCTCCAGTACCTTGAGGTAAAAGTTGCTGGTTCACTGAAGGGGATTTCCCAATTGGCGGCTGAACACGCCCAGCAGCCTGAATGGTTGAGCCATCACCTCTTGGGATAGATCGAGACCTAGGAACTTCCCAGTTTCCATTTTCTAGTCCTGGCATCCCAGGCATCTTCCTTCCAGGCATCCCAGGCATCATACCACCGGAACCAGGGCGATTCATTGGGAATCCAGTGGGAGAAATACTCCCTGAATCACCAGAAGCAACAGCTCGACTATTTCTAATACTAGCAGTAGCACCTGGACGTAGCCCCAGATTTTTCTCAGCCTCTGAATGGATCTCAGTAATTTTTTTGGCTTTCACCTGGTATGTCGAAAGAATAAACCAGAAAAGAAATTAGGAAGGAGAACAGTACGAAAAGTGGCAGTAAAAACAGTCACACTCACCTCTTCTCGGCGGGGAACCCAATTATTGACACGCAGATCTAGGACATCACGAACCATGAATCTCAGTCTTGAGGCAAGCTGAGAATTTGTCGACAAATCCTTCAAGCGATTGAAATATACATCATTGATGCGCTTTGATTTTTGGTTGTCACTGAGATGTTTACCAATGGTGTTGAAGAACTGACATATGGCCTCGACATTCTCCTCGGCGGGACAGCTCTTGGTATCATGCCCCAGTAGTTCCTGCTCAAGAAAATCTCATGCTATCACACCAGCTTGTAAATAATAAAAGACGGATAGACAAACTCATTAGACTGATAGACCTACATGCAGATAAATAGATAGATAATGTGTGAGATCGAACCTGAACAATGTGGTGAACTATTTTCTCAGGGACCATCTTCTGCTTCAGAAGTTCTCCAATCAGACGGATGTTTCCAAGTGTGCGCAGTTTGAGTAACCTCTCTTTATCTCTTCGTTCCGATTCTTGCTCAGGCGCAGTCATCTGCGCAAGCTCTTCCCTCAAATTTTCAGCACCTTCAAATGCCTCCTGGCAGTTGTTCAAGAGAACCCGCTTAAAAGTAATTTCTTTCCCACCGGGCTCATCCGATGGAAATGGAGGGAGCTTTTCATTTAGATTTGAACACAGCAACGCATACATAGGGCAAAATGTTGGCTCCAGCACTGCTTTGTCAAATATCAAGGAGATAACTCCCTAAAAGTAAGAAGGAAATACAACAGAAGCTTACATGAAAAGGCACAAAAATAGACATAATGATAAGAAGAAACTATACCAGCAAATTAGAAGTACGTAAAAACAGAGTCTAATACTAATATCAAAACAGTACCTTCAAAATATCAGCTGAAGTAATCCCAGAGTCAATCAATTGATCCTTCAGAAGATCAAATTTCTCAGGGGTCAGTTTATTCAGGATGCTGCATAATATACGAGGATCAGCAATAATTATTAATATAAGAAGGTCAATGTCATAAAAAAACAAGAATTTATGGTGGACATCTGTTGGAAAATATACAAAGATCGTGTCAGCAAGTAAACAAATAAATGACAAACTTTTTGCCATTTCATTATTTTACATGTTGCACAAAAATTTTGAAGGAACCTGATGTCAATAGCAACAAGTGCAAAGGTCACATCAGAGTAAGCATATTGGTTAACGTTTGAGAACCTGAGTTACTACAATCAGAAAAATTATGGTAGGTAGGAATTTAAAACATCTAGGTATTCTATATGCATTACACGCGACAGGTGAAAAATGGAGATTAATTACCCCTTCACTGTTTTTAAAACACGCTCCTTTTCAGAAAGGTTCCCCCTTTTAGCAGACCATGGTACATCAGCCTTGGTAAGAGCAGGTGCAACCTGTTTCACAAGCCATACATGAAATAAAGAAAATGATTTGAAGCAACAGACTGCATGGTGGTCAAAATCACATGCCATATATGACTGCTTACACACCCTCCAACATAACTAAGATCAGCAGAAATGCCTTAAATAACATTTCCAGCAGACATAATCACATGCTTGAAACTTTATGTAGACCAGCCAGTAATAGAGAAACAACATCAACAGAGATTTAAATTGTTTGCTAAAAGGAACGGCCTTTAGAATAATATCATAAGTTGAACTTCTGAACAAGTGCAATACTTTAAAGATTACCACACTGACATGTGTGACAAGAACGAAGTGTAAAAATAAAAGGGAAAAGATAACTACGCCTTTATATAGCAATTTAGCCAATAGTACTCAAAAAAGCTTAAAGAACCCAAAGACGGTGCAGGTAATTGCTTTCAGTTAGTCTACATTCATGCGAGGACAGTCTAAAATTATTTCCCACATATGAACAAGCACATTTACAATGGAAGTGACAAAAATGTTGTACATCAAATATTCAGGTGAATATCAACTATTTTCTCTGATAGCATGGTTCAGATGAACTAAAATAGAAAAAATATACGAGAACACCATGCATTACAGCATATCATAAACCTTATTATCATATTCTTAAGAAAGTATATATATGTAATAATACTTCATATCCATCTCCAGCACAAACTAGCAGAAGAGGAACATGATAGACATGACAAATAGCACAGAATGACACAACAGAGAGAACGTAAATAAACATAGAAACCCGAATAATTATTGATTAGCTAGTTCGCACTCTTATCTGGTTTGCTAATGCACAAATACTAAAGCATATTTGGCAACCAAATTTAAAAAGGGTCCAGAAACAGCCGAGAATATATAATGGTGCAATTTTAATGAAAATACGCTACCCCTTGGTTGGAAGATATTTGTGCTTTTGAAAACTGCGAGTTCAGCTGCTCTTGCTTATATTGGTTCACACCTTGTTGCCTCGGGTCAAAATTGCTGCCAAAGTCTTTCTCTTTCATTGCCTCCCAGGATCTCTCATCAGTAGGCAACGAAAATTGTGCAGAACGATTACGCCAGTCACGATTGTCTGTCTCAGAATATCGATTTGGAGCCTGATTCGGGAGCTGCAAAGAGGGCAATTTCTATCAATTATCATCAAAACCATAAAAAAATGGGAATTAAACAAACTCAAATTAAGCCCAAAGAAGGACAAACTCAATTACATTATTTTCTCCTCGAATCCAACTTGGATCTGCACCAAAAAATTCAGAATCAACTTCTTGTTTGACTTTCAGAATATCCTCTGGAATGATTATGACCTACATAAAAGCAACGAAACACGTGAAAAATATTAAGATACATGTCATGGCTGGAGCAAGATATCAGCAGCAGCCAGCAAGTAAATAACGGTTCAAAAGGTATCATTAAAGCATATCAACAAATGATTAAGCTACTGGCTACACTTAAAGTGATTACTAAAAAAAATGTCAGTCCGTATTTAATGATTGTTAAAGCTTTTAAAGTAAACGCCACAAACTATGCAGTTTTCAACTTTTCACCCGTAAAAAAGATTCGAATGGCCCACCAAACCCGTAAAACTAATTGATATACATGCGTACAAGAAAAGTGGTTACATAACCGATCGAGCTGATTCCAAAGTAATGATCATACCAGAATTATGCAAAAGAAATCCAGAAAAATGTATACTGCCATGCTCATAAACGGCGGCATCACATGTGAGGAGATCATAAATAAACCTTACCTCACTTAAATGCAGTAGCTGGTCTTTCGTATATTGGATCCGTTCACGGCCATCAAATTGAGAGTCTCCTGTCTATTAAAATTTAAATAGAGTTTGAACACTTGCATATAACCGGTAAACAGTTACTGGTAAAATTAATTACAGATCAAAAAGGATCAAGATATTGGGAATCTATTTGAGCAGAACGAAGGCATATATTCGACAAAAAGTTATTGATCGTGTATTCCGTTTCACGAGGTTCCAATAAACTAGAATTTTGTCACATTCACATAAAACACGAATTTTATCTGCACTGTCAAGTGTCAAGAATGAGAAATCGACCCCAATTCCATCCGAGTCATCGCCCATGATTGTTAAATAGGATAATCCATGTAAAGATCTTTACTTTCTACAAACAAAACTTTAATCCTTCACTTAACTATCCAAACGTATGTTTTTTTGTTTTACCTATAGCGCGACTCAATCCCATGGAAACTAAAGCACGCACATCGAATGATTTCTTCATGGACTGCACAATATTAAAACTCACAGAATACAAGTCTATGCCACTGGCCCGACGATGAACATAAACACCAAAAAAAGCAGCGGAATACATCAATGCTCGGTAAAAAAACAAATAAAAATATCAGCGATTATCGGAAGAGAGATTCAGAAGGAAAACAAACAAAAAAACGCTGGATCTGAATTAAAAAAATCCAACCTTGAAGAGAGGGAGTGAAGTTGCAGGGGTACCACCATGAGGACGCAGCAACGGGAGATCAGAATTGGCCGCCGTTGATGAATCTAAGCGCGGTCCGAATACTCTGCTTCCGCCGCGACTGCCACCACCTGGTCTCAAGCTCAACACCGACTGATCAGACTGCATAACTCCAAATCCAACAGAAAAATAAACAAAGAAAATTTCCACCGTCCAAACAACCACAAGCTTTCTCGCAAGAATTCTGATCTATCTCCTGTATGAAAACAGGCAAGATAGAGAGAGAGATGGATAAGAGAGAGAATTAGGGTTTCCTCTCTCTACTGGTGAGAAGGAGAGGAAGAAGAAGTTAGATTAGGATGATGCTGTGTTATATATAGAGAAAAACCCTTATTTTCACGATTTATTTATTTATTATTTAATGTATATTATAATCTTTAATTTAGAGATAATATATTGGATATATACCCTCAAAAAATATTATTGGATATATGTTAAATTTTTATAATACTTTAACTATTTTTTAAAATAGTCTAATAATTTTTTTATAAAATAAGACAATAATTACATTTATAATAGTCTAATAAATTTAATTTTAAATAATTTATAAGCACGGCCTGTTTCTACCTTAATTTAATTATATTTATTTCTATCTTTCAAAAAAAAAATATCCGTTGTTTAATGTGATCATTCTAATAATGAAGATACTAGCGACATGCGTCTCAAAAAGATGTCTAAATTGGTTAAATAGTACCGCATTTAGCCAATGGTAAAGTGTTCGATTCCACAGTTTGCATGTTATAGCATTAGTTCGGGGATTTACCTAGTGCAAACCCAAAGGTAGCAACTGCGATTCCAACGTCATAAAAAAAATTTACATCTTGACAAACTTTTATTGGAAAAAAACTTTACATTTCGTTTATGACGTGAGAACCCGCGGCCACTACGTCTAGGTGTGCATTGTGTAAACCCACGGATTAACGTGATATCCTGCGAACTATGCTAGTCATGTAAACCGAACAAATCAAGTCATGTGCACAGACTAGTCCAAGAAGGTGTTGATAAGAGGAATCGACTCTTGACCTCGAACGCTCACTTATTCCACCAATTTGAATATCTACTCAGGGAAAAATCTTACATTTCATTCACTCTAAAATATACACCAGTGCAATTTTGTTAAAGAGTCGTCAAACAATCAAAGTGTTATAATTCTACTCTTTTGGCTAGACGTAACCGAAAACATGTGAATTTGGCATACGAGTGGTGCTCGTGTGCCAACATCAATGACCCAAATTTATTTGTAACCGTTCGATGTACCTTCGGATTACTACTCATAAATAGCAGTGAATTTTCCTGAATTTAGACCATATATGTGAAACAGTAATATTTTCATCTCTATATAAATTACCACTGAATAAGCAATTTAACAAAATCCTAAGCTTGAATTGGGGCAGTCCAAAAAAGGAACAATGAAATGAAACTTGTAGCTAAGCAAAAACAACCAAATTGATTGAGATGTTTGAATTGGTGTAGTAAAGAGCGTTTGATTAATGATCATGATTTCGATATCCACTAAAAATATTTTTTGAGAGAGTTCTGTTGCAAATGGTTTATCATGTTCGGTATGTTAGTTGTGTAACTTGTAAGTTAATAGATCAGCCCGAATTTATCCAATGCACACCAAAAAGTAACAACTTCTAAACCCAACTAACAAATAAAATCTTTTTATTTTTCCTAATAACGTATTCATCTTAGAGTTTTTAAGTCACCAATGTTAGCCAAGACTAAGAAAATCGAATCACAAAAATTAATTTTATGTAATTCCAATAATCTCATAAAACAGGATCATGATTGTTTTACGTATTTAACACGAATTAATTAATTCAACATACAAAGGAATTGAGATTACCCTTGAAGCGTGCTTTACGTTGTCTTGTCTGCAACAGATCTGCAACTCAACGCTTCAAACCTTCAAGGTTTCTCCGGTGTTTTCACAAACTCAAAACGTAGGATAATTGTACGTGGTTACAACTTTCTGTCAGACTACGTTATATCAAGTAGTCTAGAAAGATAAGATAATTTCAAAAAGAAATTATCTCCTTTCCATAAATTAAAAGATTATCAAAGCGTATCAAATCTTATCGTATCGGTAAAGTTTTAATTAAAACTTTACATAGATAAAGATACTATAATCATATTAATTTATTCCTACGAAATCCATAAATTATAACTCATATAATTTATTTGAGTTTATTTTTGAGCCACCTGATCGGACATTAAGCTCCAATAAATTAATTTGATCTAATCAACTCATGATTAATCAAGATAATTTATTAATCTTATTCTACTCCACTAAAAGAACAAGATTGCACTCTTAATTTAATTGAAATTACTGAAGCATAAAATCAATAATTACATCCTCAGATTGATCGACCCAACATATCACCCCCGTCGATCAAATAGAACATCTAAAATAGGATACCATGACCATGTTGCCTATATTAGATATTCATAACCACTCACCCTCATCTTCTATTTGACAGCCACATGTGATCGCATCACATAATTAATTCAACTAATAATATTGAATTACTGAGCTCAGATTTTACTGTCTTTTAGAAGAACTCGTGAGTTTATGATCATGTAGGTAACGGATTCCATCTTGCAAATATATGTTCTTTGTTATTTCACTTTGATTCCCAAAACATCGAGATATTGACCAATGGTCTGGTCTCACTTATTGATGTCTCAAAGAACTTCAAATTAGTAATCAAAGTTCATTACCCGCTCAGGATTAAGGTGTTATGTACGATAACCTAGTGGATTTGAATTAGTATGGTCAATTCAAATTCAAATCTCACGTGGTCCAGTCCAATACATCAAAATGTATCTCCAATTTTATTACCAAGCCAAAGATAGGCTTCAATAAAATTGAAACGATTTTGTCAAAATAATTTGTCCATATTTATTTACTGATCGTGGACATTAAAAAAAATGAATTGAATTATAAATTGAATCTTTCTGTGTTTAACAATATAAACACTCAATTTATAATAATACAACAATCCAATGGACATATGCATTGCTCAAAAAAAATTATTTAAGAATAAATAAATAAAACATTATTATAATTACAAAATGTCATAATACATGAGAAATTACTCGATGGACAAATACTGTTAAACATTCTTCTCCCACTTGCCCTAGAGTAAATGAGACATGTCCAACACACCCATATTTCGAATATGTTCCTCAAAAGCTCTAGCAGGTAATCTTTTAGTAAATGGATCAGCAAGATTTTCAGCAGATGCTATCTTGCACACTGTCACATCCCCTCGTTGAACGATATCTCTCATTAGGTGATACTTTCGTTCAATGTGTTTTCCATGTTGATGGTTTCTGGGTTCTTTTGCATTTGCCACTGTACCATTATTATCACAGTATAAAGTAATGGCATTTGATGCAAAAGGAACAACCTCGAGGCTGAGCAAAAACTTTTTCAGCCAAACAGCTTCTTTTGCTGCTTCACAAGCCGCCACATACTCCGCTTCCATAGTGGAATCAGCAATGCAAGATTGCTTGATACTCCTCCAAATAACGGCACCACCACCCAATGTGAACACAAATCCTGATGTAGACTTACGAGAGTCTTTGTCAGCTTGAAAATCAAAATCAGTATATCCCACAGGTGCCAACTCAGAAGTTGTATAAACAAGCATATTCCCTCTAGTTCGACGAAGATACTTGAGAATATGCTTTACAGCAGTCCAATGCTCTGGTCCTGGGTTTGACTGATATCTACTAACAATCCCAACAGCATAACAAATATCTGGTCGAGTGCATAGCATAGCATACATAAGACTTCCTACAGCCGAAGCATATGGAACTCTTTTCATGTATTCTATTTCACTTTGAGTCTTAGGATTGTGGTCCTTGGACAAGTGAATTCCATGTCTAAAAGGTGTTTGACCTTTCTTGAAATTTTCCATTGCATATCTCACCAATATTTTATCATTGTATGAAGCTTGATATAAGGCAATCCGCCTGTTCTTCCTATCCCGAAGGATCTGTGTAGTAACCCAGAACTCATTTTAAGATAATAATATGTTAAACATGATTAATGGTTGGTAATTAATTAATTTCGGAGCGTTATTGGACTTCGAAAGAGAATTTGGGCTTTTGACTTTGGGCCGGATCGGAAGCTCCGATCCCAGCCACTTCGGAAGCTCAGCGGAAGCACCGAGATCGGAAGCTCCGATCCAGGAACGGAAGTTCCGATCTCCAGCTGCCAGCAATACTCGATGACTCAGCCGCGAGTTTTGACAAGTGTTGAACATAGAGAAGATCGGAAGCTCCGATCGTCCGATCAGAAGTTCCGATCCTGGCGTGTCCTGCATGCATGCAGTGAGCTGGATCGGAAGCTCCGATCCCGAAATCGGAAGTTCCGATCCTGGCCGGGAATTTTGCCTATAAATAGGGCTCGTTCGATTTTATTTTGAAATACGAATTCTCGAGTTTTTTTTTTCAGTTATATAGTGTGAGATATACACTTGAGGGCCCTATCGGTTATAATAGAGGTTCTGGAATAACCAAGGTGTGGTTATAGTCATCCGGGACTAGCGACTCCAAAGGGCTAACTACGGACGAAGGTATGGTCCGGGAATCTGTTTAAGTTTTGGGAGTACTTATTAGCTTAGTTAAGGCTTATATATTTTATGTAGTGATACGGTGAACTTTTGAATATAGGCTTGGAACCTAGGATCCTACTTTACTTGAACTAGCCTAGAGGTACGTACACATTGACTGAGATTGCCAGCGAGTATACATGTTTATATGTTGCATTTATTTGGCATTATTATATGGCATGATATATGATTTACCGCTTTCTATATTCATATGTCATGTGCATATACACGTTGAGCCTATACCTTGTTATACCTGACTATAGAGCCGCTCAGCTCTATACTCGATAGTCTGTCACTGAGAGTACCGCGACGGCGGGGGCATTTATGTCTGTCTACTCTGGTGTACTAGACGAGTGTGGTTTCACCCAGAGGTTGATCCGTGCGGTGGCAGCACTCATGTGGCGTCGGTACTGAGCATGATTTTCGGATGACCCGTTACCAGTCATCATGTTGCATGCATCATATATTTACGTGTACTCATGTTTATGTACTGGGCATTAGCGTTCACGTCCTAGTTATTATCTTGACACCCTATTCCATGGGGCAGGTCGCAGGATGGACGGAGCTGGTAGTTCAAGGCAGGACTAGGGAGCAGGAGCCTTGAGGATTTTATACAGCAGGATTTGATATAGCTGTAGAATGTTTACTGTTTCTATTTGGTTATATCACTACAGATTTAAGCCTAGATTATGTTACTAAGCTGATATGTAAATTATGGTTTCGTTTCCGCATGTTTTACTCTGTTAAGTTATTTTGCTGTATTAAGTTTAATGCATGCTATTAGTTGCCAGTTAGTAGTTGATATCATGCAGAGTTACTACATTTTTGGTATCAGAGCTGCTTAGATTTTGGGATTAGTACTTGGGATTTAGTTTAGTCTTGAGTAATTCTTGCGCATTTGGGATTTTAATGTGCAATTATTTTCAGGATATGGCTGACGAGAGTCACGGTAGTGTTGGCCAGGGAGGTGGTCATCATCATCATCGTCACCGCCATCATGATGATCAACATCGTCATCATGAGGATAGACGTCGCTACTCTATCAATAAGTTCATGCAAATAGGACCGAAACCTTTGGTGGGAGGCGAGAATCCTAAACAGGCGAGGAGTTGGATGTCTAAACTCGAGAGTACTTTTCGTGCTTTCGAGTGTACTGAGGATCAGAAACTGAAAGTTCTAGAATTCATTCTAGAGGATCGAGCACGTTTTTGGTGGGATGCCAAGGATGCTCAGGCACGTACTGAGAGAGGACAGGTGACTTGGGGGGATTTCTGTCGGGAGTTCCAGAAATTGTATTTTCCTCCGGCTGTTCGCCAAGCACGATCGATGGAGTTTCTTACTCTGAGGCAAGGATCAATGACTATTGATCAATATCAGCAACAATTTCTTGATCTGCTACCTTTCAGTCCTCATATCAATGAGAGTGATGCGTCGAAGTATGATATCTTTCTACAAGGTTTGAACCAAGATATCTACTCACAGGTTGTCGTCTGTGATGACCCGGTATCTTTTGAGACTTTGGTAAACCGTTGCCGTCTTGTGCAAACTAGCAACAGGCGAGCACAGTTGATGATGTCAGCACAGCCTAGTGGATCTTTTGAGCCTCGATCTCAATCAGTTGTGAAATCTGGACCTACGTCTTCTTCTACTCCTACTACTTTATTTGGATCTCGTGGTTCACGAGGTATGTTCAGTTTTGGGAAGAAGAAGAAGAAGGAGGAGTTTTGTAGTCATTGTGGAGGGAAGCATCCTGCAGCTTCATATCGGAGAGCTACTGGTGCTTGTTATATTTGCGGTCAGCAGGGACATCTGCGGAGAGATTATCCTCAGCGCATGGGTTCTGCTAGTGGATCGGGATCACAGGTTGGATCTCAGGTTTCTATTGTTCCACGTCAGCAGCCAGCACCACAGAGTTCTTCTGGTTATCGTCCCCAGACTCAAGGGTAGGTGTTTGCTCTGTCTCAGTAGCAGGCTACAGAGGGAAGCGATCGCATGTTGGCAGGTACCTTTCTGTTATGTGGTATTCCTGCACTTGTATTAATTGATACTGGAGCATCGCATTCCTTTATTTCTAGTCACTTTGTTAAGAGACATAGATTACCTTATGTATCATTAGATATGGATTTAGTTGTATCTACTCCGTTGGAGCAAGAGATAGTAACTAAGCATCTAGTGATGGGTTGGCTTCTGGAGTTTTAGGGTAATACGTTATCGGCTAATTTGATGATATTAGCGATGGCAGATTTTGACTGTATCTTGGGAATAGATATGCTGACTTTGTATCACGCTACTGTGGATTGTTATCAGCGTCTGGTACAGTTTCATCCGGTTAAGGGTGATAGCTGGTATTTTTATGGTGAGGGTGCGCGACCTCCGATGCCACTTGTTTTGGCTCTGAAGGCATGTCATGTCTTGGAGTCAGGTGGGGAGGGCTACCTCCTCTATGCAGTTGATATGTCCATGAGTAGTATGGGTATTGATCAGTTACCGGTTGTCAGCGAGTTTTCTGATGTATTCCCTGATGAGATTCCTGGTTTTTCTCCGGTGCGAGAGGTTGAATTTGGTATTGATTTAGTACCAGGAACTATACTTATATCCCGAGCACCTTATCGTCTGGCACCGTCAGAGATGAGGGAATTGAAACAGCAATTACAGGATTTGCTGGATAAGGGATATATTCGTCCGAGTGTTTCTCCGTGGGGAGCACCTGTTTTATTTGTCAAGAAGAAAGATGGATCAATGCGATTATGTATTGATTACAGGCAGTTGAATCGTGTCACCATCAAGAATAAGTATCCTTTGTCGCGGATTGATGATATGTTTGATCAATTACAGGGTACTTCTGTTTACTCGAAGATAGATCTGAGATCTGGATACCATCAGATGCGGGTACGAGACTCAGATATATCTACGACTGCTTTCAGAACCAGATATGGGCATTATGAATTTTTGGTGATGCCATTCGGTTTGACGAATGCACCGACAGTCTTTATGAATCTGATGAATCAGATATTTCGAGAGTATCTAGATAGATTTGTCATCGTCTTCATTGATGATATTTTTGTCTATTCTCATGATAAGGATGAGCATGCACAACATCTAAGGATTGTTTTACAGACGTTATGAGATAAGCAGCTGTATGCGAAATTGAGCAAGTGTGAATTCTGGCTTGATCGGGTAGTGTTTCTCGGTCATGTGATTTCTAATGAAGGGATATCTGTTGATCCTAGTAAGATAGAGGCAGTGCTGAACTGGTTTCGTCCGACGACGATTGCTGAGATTCGTAGTTTCTTGGGTCTAGCTGAATATTACCGTCGGTTCATCGAGAATTTTTCACAGTTGGCCAGGCCTTTGACTCAGCTTACTCGGAAAGATGTTACCTTCATTTGGTCCTCGGATTGTGAGGAGTCATTTCACGAGCTGCGTAGAAGTATTACTACTGCACCTGTGCTAGCTCTACCTTCTGGATCAGGAGGTTATGTTGTCTATACTGATGCCTCTGGTCAGGGGTTAGGATGTGTTTTGGCACAGCATGGACATGTTATTGCCTATGCTTCTTGACAGTTGAAGACGCATGAGAGTAATTATCCAGTACAGATCTCGAATTAGCCGCCATTGTATTTGCACTCAAGATTTGAAGGCATTATCTTTATGGCGAGAAATTTGAGATATTTACGGATCATAAGAGTTTGAAGTATTTATTCACTCAGGCGGAGTTGAATATGCGACAAAGACGCTGGATGGATCTTCTGAAGGATTATGATTGTGAAATCAAATATCATCCAGGTTCTGTTAATCTTACTGCTGATGCCTTGAGTCGGCAGGTGAGACTTTCTGCACTTCAGACTAGTGAAGTATCTCATATGATTCAAGAGTGCTGTTCATTGAGTTTTACGCTCAAGCACAAGAAAGAGAGAAATGGGATTCGGTTGTATACTATTTGTCTGAGCCAGCATTGTATTCTCAGATCAGAGATGCTCAGATATTTGTTGTTAAGACTCAGCGTTTGACACGTCTAGCCAATGGAGTTAATACATCTGGATTCCATTTTCAGGCAGATGGTTTATTGTGCTTATCTAATCGAGTGGTTGTACCTAATGATGCGGAGCTCGGGAATAATATTCTTTCTCAAGCTCACAAGAGTCGATTATCAGTTCATCAGGGAAGCATGAAAATGTATAAGGACTTGCGAACTAGATTCTGGTTGAAAGGGATGAAGCGAAGTGTGTATCAATTTGTTTCAAGATGTTTGGTTTGTCAACAGGTCAAAGCTGAACACCGACGACCAGGTGGATTACTACATAATCTTGAGATTCCCGAATAGAAGTGGGAGCACGTAACTATGGATTTTGTTACCCACTTACCTATGACTTCACGTCAGTGTGATGCTATCTGGGTCGTTGTTGACCGTTTGACAAAATCAGCACACTTTATTCCTTATAACCGGGAGTATTCTTATGATCGCATGACACGTTTATACATCCAGGAGATAGTGCGATTACATGGAATTCCAGTGAGCATAGTCAGTGATAGAGACCCGCGATTTACCTCATGTTTTTGGGGTAGTTTTCAAGAGGCGATGGGTACCACTCTGAGTTTGAGCACTGCATATCATCCGGAGACTGACGGGCAATCAGAACGGACGATTCGTACGCTGGAGGATATGCTATGTTCTTCTGTCATGGATTTTGGCTTATCGTGGCAGGATCAGTTACCTTTGATCGAATTTGCCTACAATAACAGTTATCATCGTAGTATCGATATGGCACCTTTCGAGGCATTGTACGGTCGACGGTGTCGTACTCCGTTATTCTGGGATGAAGTTGGGGAACGGCAAGTCGAGGGTCCTGAATTGGTGCAGCAGATTATAGACAAGGTAGATTTGATCAAGCATAGGATCAAAGTTGCTCAAGATAGACAAGCCAGTTATGCTAATATTCGTCGCAGGCCACTTCAGTTTGAGCCTGGTGAATATGTGTTCCTTCGAGTATCACCTTTCAAAAAGGTGATGAGATTCGGCGTGAAATGCAAATTATCTCCTCGTTTTATTGGACCTTTCCAGATACTGGAGAAGATTGGAGATGTTGCATATCGTCTGGCGTTACCGCCAAATCTTTCCAGTATACATAATGTTTTTCATGTGTCGTTACTTCGACAGTATATAGCTGATGAATCTCATGTGATTCAGTCTACTGATATTCAGATAGAGCCAGATCTGTCTTTTGTTGAACGACCAATCCGTATATTAGACAGGAAGGAGAAAGTTCTTCGGAACAAGACTATACCACTTGTGATGGTACAGTGGCAGCGCCGAGGCATTGAAGAAGCAACTTGGGAAACTGAAAGTCGTATGCAAGCGGAATATCCTGAGTTGTTTGCTTTGTACTTTTGATTTACCATGTAAGATGTAATTAGAGTTGTTGTAATAAAACATGGTTGATGTTTCATATTGTTATCTTGATTTGTTTTTAGATGTTATTTCGCGGACGAAATATCTAAAGGTGGGGAGAATGTAGTAACCCAGAACTCATTTTAAGATAATAATATGTTAAACATGATTAAGGGTTGGTAATTAATTAATTTCGGAGTGTTATTGGACTTCGGAAGAAAATTTGGGCTTTTGACTTTGGGCCGGATCGGAAGCTCCGAACCCAGATCGGAAGCTCCGATCCCAGCCACTTCGGAAGCTCAGCGGAAGCACCGAGATCGGAAGCTCCGATCCAGGAACGGAAGTTCCGATCTCCAGCTGCCAGCAATGCTCGATGACTCAGCCGCGAGTTTTGACAAGTGTTGAACATAGAGCAGATCGGAAGCTCCGATCGTCCGATCGGAAGTTCCGATCCTGGCGTGTCCTGCATGCACGCAGTGAGCTGGATCGGAAGCTCCGATCTCGAAATCGGAAGTTCTGATCCTGGCCGGGAATTTTGCCTATAAATAGGGCTCGTTCGATTTCATTTTAAAATACGAATTCCTGAGTTTCTTTCTTTAGTTATATAGTGTGAGATATACACTTGAGGGCCCTATCGGTTATAATAGAGGTTCTGGAATAACCAAGGTATGGTTATATGAAAGAGTTGATGCCCCGCTAGCCAACTTGTGGCTAAGGGCTTTGAGAGTCTCTTTTTGTAAACAATCTTTGTTTAATATAATATACGTTCTTTAAATGGCGTTCACTTTATCTTATTATTATATAATGATATACTGTTGCTATTTTGATAAAGACCTTAAATATACTAAAGTAAGATGAGATAGTGAATAAAGAAAGATCACTGTCATGAAACACATCTTATGTTCACTGTATATTCTAAACAGTTTCTAGTCAATTGAGCCATCCACAAATAAGGATAAGGATCGCTCGAGATTGAGACTAGCATTTGCGATGTCGAGTACCACATTTCATTGGTATGGAACATAGAGATGTTCGAAGCATGCAAATGGATATTCATATGATGAATGATCGAACTACCCTATTCGAACTTTTCAAGTGGTTATCACTTATCGAGTGGATATAGTCCGCGGTTTTGGTTGTACACCATTAGTCCTTATTACTTGAAACATCATTGAGACTCTATATGCTAGTACTGTGCTTTGACTCGTTTACCGACTCTATTAGGGTCATCAGGTGTCGGGATTGGGTACAGTTATGACACATATAGGAGTCGATGCTTTGTTGTCAAGGATTCACCGCACACTTGCGAGTGTGGATATCCTATGCAATCTGAGGAGATATTAGTGTGACGAATCTCTGGCCAGAGTACATGATGTGTTTTAGGTTACTTGGTTTCCTAGTAGCACATGCGATGTCACTATTTGATCTTCAAGATAAATTGCATAGTTATCGAATCTCGAACGACTCTCGATTTACCAATGGTTGTTGATTCGATCGGGATATATGGATGAAGGGACCGTACTGTACGCTAACCAAAATCTATTGGTTATTGCAGGCACTATCAGTGATACCTAGGAAATCATGGGGCGATGTTGCTAGGCGCTCTTACCATGATTCGTTGGGTAAGTCGGAAATTGTTGTTCCGAGTCACAAGGAGTTGTGAGCCCACGGCTAGCTGTATCCCTGAACCATTGAGGGTCACACAAGTAATGGATTTCTAATCCCCGTTGAGATAATTAAATTTAAAGAGTTAAATTTAGTGGATAAAGAAGTAGGACTTCTTATTTAAAAGTAGAGGGAGTAAGATTTCCTAAAATGACATATTGATGGACATTTTTGGAAACCACTGAATTCGGATTCAGAAAATTTGTCTTGACTTTAAAAGATGCAGAAATGGTTTCTGTGCACATTGGTAAAATTGGGAGTCTCGATGAATTTTATATTAATTTCTGAACATGCGGGCTTTGCTTGTCAGGCTTGAACTTATGACTAATGGGCCCTAAGCTGTTAGCAGCCCACATTATAAATAAGTTATTGCAGTGCAGAAATTACACAACACAGGTCAAAAATTTCAAAACCCTAGAGAGCATTCTCTCAAGGGATTCGGCCGACCCCTCCCCCTCTCTCACAGTGTTCGAAAATTCAGTCTGTGAATTTTTGAATTTGCAGACTGATTTAACAGATCATATCTGTTCTATCTCATCGTAGAAACTTTTGATAGATTTTTTAGTGCAGTCTATCAGAGGGATTAAACTTCTGTTCGTGGACCTGATTGAAGAAACGTTCGTTCATCAGTTCCTGGGATATACAACAAGAGCAGTTTAATCTGTTGGTGTCCATAATCTCGTTCGAGATTTTAAGGTAAAATTTATATTGTTTAAATTTTATGTTATCAATTTTAATCGTAGGAATTTGATACACATGATATGGAATCGTTCCATATAAAATTTTAAAACTTCCGCTGCACCGGGTATCACTTTCTTTTTCGATCCGGAGAACGACCGTGTTTCAACAGTGGTATCAGAGTCAGGTTGTTCTTGGATTTTACGATTAAAATTTATTCGATTGTACCAGCCTCAATTTTTTAGAAAAATAAAACGAAAATTTTAAATTAAATTCCAGGGCAATCGGGCAGTGAGTGTCGCTGCCCGGGGCAGTGCACGGCGCTGCCCACGGGCAACGATTGGCTGCCCACCTCCACATGGGCAGCCCTGTCCCACGTGGAGGCCGGGCTGCCCGGGATTGTCCCGGACAGTCCGGAAATTTTAAAATTTAATTTTTTGATTTTTTGAAATTTTTGAAATTTCAGTTTTTGGTCCGATTGAAAATTGTTTTTGATTGGTCCACAAGGCATCAGATCAAATTGTTTGAGTCCGAAATTTTAAAAATTGATTTTTTGGATAAATTTGAATTTTTGGAAAATTTATAAATTTTATCCATTAAATTAGATTTTATAAAATTAATAATTTTGGTACAATTGATAATAAAATATGATTTTATGTATAAAATTGGATTTTATATGTAAAATATGATTTTATGGATAAACTAGATAAAATATGATTTTATATATAAAATAAGATTTTATGTATGAAATATGATTTTATCTATTTATATTTATTGTCATTGCATGATATCCAATAAATTAATTTTTGAATTAAATATTATTGGATAAGGATGATCGATTGTCATGACCAATATTATAGGTGTATGTTAGGTTGTTTACATTTGGTTTTAATTATTGTTGTTGGATTTATTAATGGGTCTGGTTTATGGACCAATATGAATTGTCATATGTAATAAAAGTGGGCCTGGTTTATGGCCCGTTCCCACCCCTTAAATATCTATCCTCTGCTTGTCATCGAAATTTATTGTAAATTTTAGACTTAGTGGGAGATGAAGATTTGAAGACAAAGGTGGGCCCAACAGACAATAAAGAACGAAAAAAATGTAAATTGGAAGCTCAATGTAATAGGATTGCATTGCATACTTGTATATTACCTAGGATTGGACTTAGACTCGTGATTGGCAACCACGGGTCGATTAGTAATGGAATCGATCATCCTAAAATAATATATGATATTATTGTTGTATGCATGTTTAGACTAAATTGTATGAATCCCGCAAGCATACAAATTTTAAATGATGAGACAAATTTTTGAAATTAAAATCCCTCATTTTAAATTTTATTTAAAATTGATATCAAGATTAACAAAAGGGAATTTAAATATTGTTTAAATGTTCCTTCCTTCCATCAACGATTAATGTATGAGATGCTACCCCGCGGGCATGGTCCGACTCATATTATTGGGGGGGCTCGTTCGTCGGAAATCTGTACATTGGATCAACACATGTTGTAAGTTGGGTGAAACTCCCATGGGATTGGCTCATATTATTGGGGATCCACATGGCGACCGTTCATCACAACTTAATATTGATGGGTCATCTTGACATGTCACAATAAACGGCGTCATATTATTGGGCCCTTATTGGACATGAGGTAAATAACATGGGGATTGTTTTGGAAACAATTGGGCTCTACCTTTTGAAGAGCATGGTTGGCTGATATTATTCGGGACCATGTTTTGTCAATTGGGCTCCATGTTCCCACTAAAGAAAATAATTCTCTCGTTTTCACTAGAGGGTGGTGGAATCGTCAAAATAGTGGGAGTGTAATTCATAAAATTAAACTCGCCTTATTTTATGTCTTAGTAAATTAATTAAACAATCACTGATTATTGTCTGTTTTTTTTCAGTATTTCATTAAGATGAATTCGCGCAATCCACTATTCTCTATTCTCGAACAAAACAAACTGACTGGTGCAAACTATACGGAATGGTTCCGTAAGTTGAAGATTGTCTTGACCTCGGAGAAGATGTTCTACGTGTTAGAAAAATCTCTTCCGAAGGAAGCACCAGCTGATATAAGTCCGGAAGAGTTGGCCAAACTTGATAAATGGTGGGACCATGATATCAAGGCCAAATGCTATATGCAAGCTTCGATGTCTGATGAACTTCAGAGGCGATTTGAGGATACCATGAATGCTGCTGACATTCACGTACAACTCAAGGAACTTTTTGGGGCTCAATCGAGAGCTGAAAGGTTCGCTACTGAAAAAGAGTTAATGACGTGTCGCATGCGTGAAGGGACTTCGGTCCGTGATCATGGGGTACGCGTGATTTGGCTCATTTAGAAGTTGGTAACGCTTGAATTGGTATTGGAGCATGAACTCAATGTGGACTTATTACTTCTCTCTCTTCCTTCATCGTTTGACGGTTTTGTGGTGAATTTCAATATGAACAAGATAGAGGCCTCCCTTGAAGAGATGGTCAATATGCTTGTAACTTATGAAGCCACTTTAAAGAAGGATAAACCGGTTCTCTTAGTGGGCTCCTCTTCTTCTGCTAAGAAGGGGCCAAGTAAAAAGGGTAAGAAACGTTCTGCCCCATCCAAGAAAACCGGACCCGAGAAGAAGAACAAGACAAAGGCTTCAAACGGTGAAAATCCAAGGATGTTTGCCATCACTGCAAGAAACCCGGTCATTGGAAACGTAACTGCAAGAAATATCTTGAGCAGTTGCGAACTGCGAAGGGTATGTTTTATATTGAAATAAATGTTTCACTTAATACTACTTCTTGGGTATTGGATACCGGATGTGGATCTCACATTTGCAATGATTTGCAGGTGATGACAAGAAGTCGCAAGCTTAGGATGGGTGAGACCCAGCTGAGGCTCGGAAATGGTTCTCGAGTTGAAGCCAAAGCTGTGGGAGACATTTGTTTAATTTTGCAGAATGATTTTAAGTTATTTTTGAGAGATGTTTTATATGTGCCAGATTTGGTTAAAAACATTATTTCTATTTCTATGCTTGATAGAGATGGTTTTTCTTGCAATTTTGTGAATGAGATTTGCAATATTTACAAGAATGAATGTTTAATTGGATGTGGACAACTTGAAAACGATCTATATAACCTAAAATTAAAAGACGTTCCAATTAATTATGTTGATAAACAGGTAACAACAAATAAAAGAAAAATTGATAATCAAAACCCGGCAAACCTTTAGCATGCTAGGCTAGGTCATGTTTCCTCAAGGAGGATGAACAAGCTAGTGGGAGAGGGCATGTTTGATATGTTTGATATTAACTCTCTACCTACTTGTGAGTCCTGCCTGAAAAGAAAAATGACTAAATCTCCTTTCAAAGAAAAATCTGAGCGTAGTCAAAATCTATTGGATTTGATCCATACAGATATTTGCGGACCATTTAGTATTGGTACAAAATTTGGTCACACCTACTTCATTACCTTTACCGATGATTATTCTAGGTATGGGTACTTATATTTGATGAAATATAAGTCTGAATCATTTGAAAAGTTCAAAGAATTCAAGGCTGAAGTAGAAAACAAACTAGGTAAGAGTATTAAAGCACTTCGATCAGATCAAGGTGGAAAATACTTAAGTACCGAGTTCTTGGATTATCTAAAAGAGAATGGGATTCTCTCTCAGTGAACTCCTCCTATGACACCTCAGCTGAATGGTGTTTCGGAGCGTCGTAATCGAACCTTGTTGGACATGGTTCGATCTATGATGAGCTTCACTGAGCTCCCATATTCATTTTGGGGCTATACTCTTGAAACGGCGGTATTGTTGTTGAACAACGTCCACACTAAAGCAGTAGATAAAACTCCATACGAGTTATGAAATGACAAAGCTCCTAAGTATTCGTACTTAAGGATTTGGGGATGTCCTGCTTACGTGAAGCATACAGTGGGAGATAAGTTGGATAGTCGATCCACCTTATGTTATTTTGTAGGATATCCGAAGAATTCAATCGGATATTATTTCTATCATCCTACTGAAACAAAAGTGTTTGTTTCAAGGAATGCCACCTTCATGGAGAAGGAGTTCTTATTAGATAAGAAAGGCAAGATGATGGAACTCGAAGAAATTCGAGAAGAATCCGAGATACAAAATAATGATCCTACACCTCAGGAACAAGTGATTGACATGCCTATATCTAGGAGATCCGAAAGGACTTCTAGACCTCCTATTCGATATGGTCTTCTTCTTGAAGGGGATCAAAGTGAACCCGACATTGGATGTGATCCAAGAAACTTCAAGGAAGCAATTTCTGATGCGGATTCTAATTTATGGCTTGAAGCTATGCAGTCGGAAATAGACTCGATGCATACAAACCAAGTTTGGTCTTTAGTAAATCCTCCCGATGAAATTGTTCCAATAGGGTGTAAATGGATCTACAAGAGAAAACTTGGGCCTGATGGTAAGGTACTGACCTACAAGGCACGATTGGTTGCAAAAGGTTACACTCAAAGACAAGGTGTTGACTATGATGAAACTTTTTCACCAGTCGCAATGTTCAAGTCCATAAGAATCCTTATTGCCATTGCTGCATGGTATGACTATGAGATATGGCAAATGGATGTGAAGACTGCATTCCTTAATGGAAACATTAAGGAAGAGATCTATATGATGCAGCCCGAGGGATTCACATCCATGGTAAGCGAGCATAAGGTATGTAAGCTTCAGAGATCGATCTATGGTCTCAAACAGGCATCAAGAAGTTGGAACCAGAAATTTGATGAAACAATAAAGGACTTTGATTTCATCAAGAACCCGGAGGAACCGTGCGTGTACAAGAAAGTAGTTAAGTATGCTGTGACATTCTTAGTACTTTATGTTGATGACATCTTACTAATTGGGAATGATGTAGGGATGTTGCAGTCAACAAAGATATGGTTGTCAGGTAGATTCTCGATGAAGGATTTGGGTGAGGCGTCCTATATTCTAGGGATACAGATCTATAGAGATAGATCTAAGAGAATGATAGGACTTACTCAAGCTACCTACATCGACACTATATTGAAAAGGTTTTCAATGGATGAGTCCAAGAGAGGACATCTACCTATGTGTCATGGAGTCTCTCTATCCAAGTCTATGTGTCCCAAGACTGACGAAGAGATAGAGAAAATGACACACATACCATATGCGTCAGCCATAGGGAGTATCATGTATGGGATGATATCTACCAGACCGGATGTGGCATTTGCTCTGAGTGTCACGAGCAGATATCAAGACAATCCCGGTCAAATGCATTGGAAAGTCGTGAAGGATATTCTTAAGTACTTGAGAAGAACTAAGAATGTATTCATGGTTTATGGAGGAAGAGAACTGAAATTGGAAGGCTATACCGACTCTAGCTTCCAAAGTGACGTGGATGACTCGAAGTCAACCTCTGGATTTGTGTTCATGCTCAATGGCGGTGCTGTCTCTTGGAAGAGTTCCAAGCAGGACACCACAGCGGATTCCACCACTGAGGCAGAATACATTGCGGCATCAGCTGCTGCTAAAGAGGCCGTTTGGATGAGGAATTTCGTCCAAGAGTTGGGCGTTATTCCTGAAGCTGTTGGTCCAGTCCCGGTGTACTGTGACAACACGGGTACCATTGCTCAGGCAAAGGAACCAAGGTCTAATCAAAGATCCAAACACGTACTGAGAAAATACCACATCATCCGGGAGATCGTGGAAAGAGGAGACATCACTGTCGAGAGAGTGGCCTCTGCAGACAATATCGCTGATCCACTTACTAAGCCCTTGCCAGGACCATTATTTGACAAACATCGCGAAGCAATGGGACTACGTAGTATGACTAGTTGGCTTTAGGGCAAGTGGAAGATTGAAAGAGTTGATGCCCCGCTAGCCAACTTGTGGCTAAGGGCTTTGAGAGTCTCTTTTTGTAAACAATCTTTGTTTAATATAATATACGTTCTTTAAATGGCGTTCACTTTATCTTATTATTATATAATGATATACTGTTGCTATTTTGATAAAGACCTTGAATATACTAAAGTAAGATGAGATAGTGAATAAAGAGAGATCACTGTCATGAAACACATCTTATGTTCACTGTATATTCTAAATAGTTCCTAGTCAATTGAGCCGTCCACAAATAAGGATAAGGATCGCTCGAGATTGAGACTAGCATTTGCGATGCCGAGTACCACGTTTCATTGGTATGAAACATAGAGATGTTCGAAGCATGCAAATAGATATTCATATGATGAATGATCAAACTATCCTATTCGGACTTTCCAAGTGGTTATCACTTATCGAGTGGATATAGTCCGCGGTTTTGGTTGTACACCATTAGTCCTTATTACTTGAAACATCATTGAGACTCTATATGCTAGTACTGTACTTTGACTCATTTACCGACTCTATTAGGGTCATCAGGTGTCGGGATTGGGTACAGTTACGACACATATAGGAGTCGATGCTTTGTTGTCAAGGATTCACCGCACACTTGCGAGTGTGGATATCCTATGCAATCTGAGGAGATATTAGTGTGACGAATCTTTGGCCAGAGTACATGATGTGTTTTAGGTTACTTGGTTTCCTAGTAGCACATGCGATGTCACTATTTGATCTTCAAGATGAATTGCATAGTTATCGAATCTCGAACGACTCTCGATTTACCAATGGTTGTTGATTCGATCGGGATATATGGATGAAGGGACCGTACTGTACGCTAACCAAAATCTATTGGTTCTTGCAGGCACTATCAGTGATACCTAGGGAATCATGGGGCGATGTTGCTAGGCGCTCTTACCATGATTCGTTGGGTAAGTCGGAAATTGTTGTTCCGAGTCACAAGGAGTTGTGAGCCCACGGCTAGCTGTATCCCTGAACCATTGAGGGTCACACAAGTAATGGATTTCTAATCCCCGTTGAGATAATTAAATTTAAAGAGTTAAATTTAGTGGATAAAGAAGTAGGACTTCTTATTTAAAAGTAGAGGGAGTAAGATTTCCTAAAATGACATATTGATGGACATTTTTGGAAACCACTGAATTCGGATTCAGAAAATTTATCTTGACTTTAAAAGATGCAGAAATGGTTTCTGTGCACATTGGTGAAATTGGTTTATCAATCTGAGTAACAATGAATTTTATATTAATTTCTGAACATGCGGGCTTTGCTTGTCAGGCTTGAACTTATGACTAATGGACCCTAAGCTGTTAGCAGCCCACATTATAAATAAGTTATTGCTGTGTAGAAATTACACAACACAGGTCAAAAATTCGAAACCCTAGAGAGCATTCTCTCAAGGGATTCGGCCGACCCCTCCCCCTCTCTCATAGTGTTCGAAAATTCAGTCTGTGAATTTTTGAATTTGCAGACTGATTTAACAGATCATATCTGTTCTATCTCATCGTAGAAACTTCTGATAGATTTTTTAGTGCAATCTATCAGAGGGATTAAACTTCTGTTCGTGGACCTGATTGAAAAAACGTTCGTTCATCAGTTCCTGGGATATACAACAAAAGCAGTTTAATCTGTTGGTGTCTGTTGAATCCGATATTTTGGTGATAACAAACAACAACTCATCGTATAGGAATGTGCTGCCAACCATTGTATTTCAGGAATCTACTACAACTTCTACCGGAAGCTTGTCAACCGCCTTTGCTCTCGACCGGCTGAAGTCACAAGCCTATCGACTGGCTATCAAAACCAGCAGAGGATAAATCTATCTACCGGAAGCTTGTCAACCGCCTATGTCTCTCGACCGGTTGAAGTCTCAAGCCTATCGACTGGTTATTCAAACCAGCAGAGGACAAATATCCCTACCGGTAGAATGCCAACTGCCTATCAAGATATCTCGAGACAAGAACCTGTGACAAGATGTTCTTTGCAGGATCCTTTATTAAAAGCAGAACCGGCGTATCAGAAGATTTGTTGACTCCTGCAAATCAAGACAACAGGTTGTACCAAAATGGCAAAAACACAGAATGACTGCAGATAAAGCACTCGACCGTTTATTCCAGTTTTGGACCCTGGAAGTTGTCTGCAGTGTACGATCCTCATGCAGAATCATCAATGCATTTATGAGCATTAAATGTGCATTCAATGCAGCATCAGAACGTTCAAAATAAAGACGTTGATGATTGATCTATTTAAAGGGAGGATTGCCCAAGAAGTGAATAACAACAATAACAACAAAAAAGGAACAACAACAAGTGATACGAGACAACGAAGAGAGACATTTCAATCACTTGAATAATATCAGAAGTCCTGATCTGATATACTTGAGCACACTTACAAGATCATTCATTTTGCTGCTCAAATAAACCCTCGCCTACAGTTCACATATCTGATCGTCAAGGATCATCCTAGGGTTTCCAAGCCTCTCGACCGCTCTGCAGTTTGAGAAGCTCAATTCAACTATACTCATTGTTGAAGAGACTTGAAGCTACTCTGAAAGCTTCCACCAGTCTGATAAGAACTGAGAATCTTATCTTTGTAAATCTAGGAGTTTCGGATTAGGCATTGGATAAGTCCTAAGTCTGAAGTGGGTGTATTACAAGACGTTGTAATAACCAAAGTCTTCTAGTGAATTCCTTCCTAAGTGGAAGAAGGGGAGACGTAGAAGGATTAAGCCTTCGAACTTCCATAAAATCGTGCTTTAGCCTTTACTGCCATTTATTTTACATCCTGCTCATACATTGCTTTATAAACTTTGCATCACTAAAACCTCTGAACTAGTTCCGCACTATTTAAGTTGTTCAAAACGTTTTAGAAGTTGAGAAAACAGATTAAGTGAACTAAACCTCACTTGATCATTTTAAAGAAGAAGAAGAAAAGTTTCAGAGTGTATTCACCCCCCCTCTACCCTCTGAACCGATCCCAACAAGTGGTATCAGAGCGGGTTCCTTTCTCAACTGTTGATCTAAAGTTTTAAAATCATGACTTCTTTCAACAGAATTCCTATGTTTTCTAAAGAAGAGTATGATGATTGGAAAATTCGCATGCAGGCACATCTTGCAGCACAGGATGATGACATGCTATATGTCATAACAGACGGTCCTATCAAAATTATGAAGGTCAACCAGCTCTAGCCGATGGTGCAGGACAAATGATTGAGAAACCAAGAGCTGAGTGGACCACTGAGGACAAAAAGAAGGCCAATCTTGACAATGTGGCCCGGGACATCCTATACAAAACACTGGACAAGAATATGTTCAGCAAAATCAAGTCATGTTCCACAGCAAAGGAGATTTGGGAGAAGCTCACTCAGCTGTGTGAAGGGAATGACCAGACAAAGGAAAACAAGCTCACCTTGGCAATTCAAAAATATGACAACGCCAAAATGAAGCCAGGGGAAACCATGGCTGAATTTGATGAACGGTTCAGTAGTATCATTTGTGATCTTATTGCTTTAGGTAAAACTTATACTAACCGTGAAATTGCTGTGAAGGTTATGAGAGCTCTGCCCAAAGAATGGGAGATCAAGACAGTGGCCATGAGAGAGTCGAAAGACTTGAGCAAGGTTGAACTGCATGATCTCTTTGCAGATCTTAAAGCCTACGAGTTCGAGCTCAACATGAGAACAGAAGATGAACCATCTACCTCTCAACCAACCAAGGCCTTAACCTCAACCGTGATACGTCCACCGGTCGAGGAAGCTCCAAAGAGATCAGCTGAACAAATCAGCAATGAAGCCATGACACTCTTTGTCAAGAAATTTGGTAAATTTATGCGTAAAAACAATTCTAATTTTAAAAATTATCATAAATCGGACCATACAAACGATGGTCCTACTTGTTTTAACTGTGGCAAGCCAGGCCATTTCATTGCAGGAGTGTACCAAGCCTAAGAGCAATGATCAGAAGCAATTTTCTGAAAGAAGAAGGGGCAAGGAGGACAAGAGGACCCTTAGAAAAGGAAGAGACCAAAGGGTTCTAGTAGCAGACGAAAGCAAAAGCAAGTGGGCCGAGTCTGACTCCGACAACTCCAATACCGGAAGCTCTTCAGATGACAGCGATGATGAAAAAGTGGAATGCCTTATGGCCGACATCGAAGAAGAAGCTGAGGAGGTATTTGACTTTGGCTCACCTGAATTTACTCACAGTGATTTGGTTACTGCTTTACACGAAATGGCTAATGAATACAAAGCTTTATCCAAGGAGTTCGAGGAAGTAAAGGCAAAAAGAGCCGACCTAAAAGATAAGTCAAGCGAATCAAGCTGCATGCAGCAAAAAGAGCTTGATGGTCTTAAGGTCAAGCTAAGTCTGCTGGCTACTGAGAACGACACCTTGAAAAGAGTATTCCAAGCTACCTTGATTGAGAATAAAAAACTACTTGAAACCATTAAGGCTTGGAATAAATCTTCTGTAACCATTGACAAGATTCAAGAAATCCAAAGACCGGTACATGATAAGACCGGTCTAGGGTTTGGAACAAATGAACAGTCTATGGAGTCCTGTATTCAGTCAAGCCTGGACAAAGGAAATCTTAACAAAATAAGATTTGTCAGGTCCAGCACGATATATGAACACGATAAGTGCAGCTTTGACAAAAATCAGAAAGTATCTAACGAACGAAGTTCTAAGCATAGAGGGCTGGGATATGTGGATCCCCAGATCTCTAATCAAAGAGGAACTTGGATCAAACCTAAACCTAATGAAAGAAGAAAGGGAAACCAATCTAATTTCAAAAGGCCATGGAATGAGCCTAACTACTCTAAGAAAAGATGGTCAAAGGAGAAGCCTTACCAGTACTTTAATTGCAGGCCAGTTCAAAAGAGTACAGGCTAACTGATAAAAATCAAAAAGGCAAGCAGCACACAGTAACCTCACAAGCACACACATTTACTGCCTATCGACCGCACAGATTTCTGGACACACACACGGGCAAACCTGTAAGGGTGTTCCAGGTGTGGGTCCCGAAAGGGCTAATCCGACCTGGACCCTACTAGATATGGGTACCAAAAGTTCTTCACCCTTTGCAGGTACTAAAAGTCCAAACAGGCGAGAAAACCACTTCTATCAAGGACACTACCTGGTATTTAGATAGCGGTTGTTCACGACACATGACAGGGAATCCAGAACTTCTAACAGAAGTGGTGTTGTGCAAAGGACCAAAGATCAGCTTTGGAGACAACTCCAAAGGTAAAACCATGGGTAAGGGTAAGATTATCCATGGTAACATCATTATTAAAGATGTGTTACTTGTTGACAAACTATGTTATAATTTGATAAGTATTAGTCAACTATGTGACAATGATCATTCGGTCGAGTTTCACAAACACACTTGCCTCATAAAAAATGACAAAGGTGAGACTCTTATGACCGGTGTACGAGATCTAAACACCTACAAGGTAAACTGGTCTTGCTCACATATTTCCTCACCTACTTGTCTTACTGCTCATCATGATAAACATTGGCTGTGGCATAAGCGATTAAATCATCTAAATTTTAAGTCCATTTCTAACTTGAGGAAGCATGATTTGGTTTCTGGACTGCTCGAAGGAGATTTTATAAAAGACAAAGTTTGTCCTGCTTGTCAACTAGGAAAGCAGGTGAGAGCAACTTTTAAAAATAAAGGGTGTATGTCTTCTTCCAAATGTTTAGACTTACTTCACATGGACCTATTTGGTCCTATACCAGTAAGAAGCTTAGGGGGAATGAGATATGCTCTTGTTGTTATAGATGACTTTTCTCGATTTACTTGGGTCATCTTTCTCTCTTCAAAAGATCAAACTGCACCTCACCTGATTAAGCTTTTTAAACGCTTGCAAAATGAACAATCTACTGTGATAGATAGGATCAGGAGTGATAGAGGGACTGAATTTTTAAACACCACTCTTATGACTTATCTAGATGATCAGGGAATCAAGCATGAGTTGTCAGCTGCTAGATCCCCACAGCAAAATGGGGTGGCTGAAAGAAGGAACCGTACTTTAAAAGAAGCAGCCAGAACTATGATTGCTGATTCAAATGTTTCTCAAAGGCTTTGGGCAGAAGCAGTTAACACAGCTTGCTATACTCAAAACAGATCTATGATTAATAAACGATTTAACAAAACTCCATATGAGATCTGGAATGGCACAAAACCTGATATTTCATACTTCAAAATTTTTGGGTGCAAATGCTTTATCCACAACAATGGCAAAAACCATTTGACAGCCTTCGATGCCAAAGCAGACGAAGGAACTTTTATTGGTTACTCAGCCGTTAGCAGAGCTTATCGAGTGTTCAATCAAAGATCACTAACGGTCGAGGAAACCATTCATGTTGTTTTTGATGAATCTACTCTTTGTACAGAACAAACTCAAGGGAGCATAAATGATCTGAGTCATAGACTGGAAAACACAAATCTACAGGAAGAGAGTGACAGTGATCTATATCCTCCAAAGAAGGATGATCCAGCTCCCTCTACCGTTTGTGATCAAACAAGGCCAGAAGTGGATCCACCGGTGGATAACGATCCTCCTGCCAATAATGATCCAGTAAACGAGGACGTTCATCAACCAATTGATGACAACCCTTTAGGGAATTATTTTAGGTGGAACAAAAATCATCCACCTGGGTTGGTCATAGGTGACCCTTCTGCTCCTCGAAAAACACGTGGTCAAATGATTAATGAATTCTTGCATGCAGCTTTCATATCTCAGGTAGAGCCCAAGAAGATAGATGAAGCCCTATCAGATGCCAGCTGGATCGAGGCAATGCAAGAAGAACTGAATCAATTCACCCGCAACAATGTTTGGCATCTAGTTCCTCGACCGGAAAATCAAAATGTGATTGGAACTAGATGGGTGTTTCGTAACAAGCTCGATGAACATGGCACTGTTGTGCGTAACAAAGCTCGACTTGTTGCTCAAGGATTTAGACAAGAAGAAGGCATAGACTTTGAGGAATCCTTCGCGCCAGTTGCAAGACTAGAAGCAATCCGCATCTTTCTTGCTTATGCAGCCTTCAAAAATTTTAAAGTTTATCAAATGGATGTGAAGTCTGCATTCCTCAATGGTCTACTTAAAGAAGAGGTGTACGTTGAACAACCACCAGGTTTTGTCAATCCTACTCATCCTCAATATATCTATAAACTTGACAAAGCTCTTTATGGATTAAAACAAGCACCACGTGCTTGGTATGACACATTACTAAAATTTTTACTGGAACATGATTTCCAAATTGGAACGGTCGATAAGACCCTGTTTAAATTTGTAAAAGGTGATCATGTGTTACTAGTACAAATTTATGTTGATGACATTATATTTGGGTCAACTAACCCCAAGTTGTGCTCAAAGTTCTCTAAGCTAATGCAGGAGAAGTTTGAAATGAGCATGATGAGCGAGCTAAACTTCTTTCTTGGACTTCAAGTGAAGCAACTTGAAACTGGAATATTTATCAATCAGTCCAAGTATGCCAAGGAATTGGTAAAGAAGTTTGGAATGGAACAATGCTCAACTGCATCTACCCCCATGAGTACATCAATCAAGCTTGATAAAGATGAAGGGGGAATTCCGGTCGAGGTAACCATGTATCGAGGCCTTATTGGCTCATTGCTTTATTTGACTGCCAGTCGACCGGATATTATGTATTCAGTCTGTCTATATGCTAGATTTCAAGCAGCACCTAAGCAATCTCATTTCATTGCTGCCAAACGAATCATTAAATATATTAAAGGAACTACTAATGTGGGTCTTTGGTATCCCAAAGATTCAAATCTTAATCTTATTGGCTATTCAGATGCAGATTATGCAGGGTGTAGAATTGATCGCAAAAGTACAAGCGGCACATGTCAATTCCTTGGAGATAGACTGATTTCGTGGTCAAGTAAGAAGCAGACATCAATTGCTACCTCGACCGCCGAAGCAGAATACCTTGCTGCTGGCAGCTGTTGTGCTCAAATACTTTGGATTCAACAGCAGCTTAAGGATTATGGAATCCGGTCGAGTGAAGCTCCAATCTACTGTGACAATACAAGTGCCATAGCCATCACTCACAATCCAGTGATGCACTCTAGGACAAAGCACATTGATGTCAGGCATCACTTTATCCGAGATCATTTCTTAAAGAAAGAAATCAAGCTGGAATACATCTCTACCGATCAGCAAGCAGCAGACATATTCACCAAGCCTCTACCGGACGCTAAGTTTTCATATTTTCGAAATATTCTTGGCTTAGTAGATCTGAGTTAGTATGCATGTTTTTAGGGAGAATGATTGCCATTATGCCATTAAAAGCTTAGCTATTACATTGCCATAAATATTGGCATATCATCCGCCTTTAACCAGTCTCTGACAGGCTTAGTACTAGCAGCCTTGTGCTTTGAACCAGTTGATATTAATTGGGCGCGGTGATTATATTCTTCAAAACTTTTTGAATTTCAAAAATACTTTTCATGACTTCACCCTATGGCCCATAGATTCCTATATATACTGCTTTATACTCGTATATCAATCTTTCACCTTTGCTAAAAGCTTTCATATTGTATTAAACGCATCATCGAATTACTCTCTAGATTTTGCTTACTTTCTGCTCTAGTTCCTATTTACAGCTATCATGTCGATCCAGAAGAACTGCCTGGCAATCAACTTTGACTCCGTGGTTAAGGCAAACAATGCAGGAATTACAGAGGTCTTCACCATGCTTGAAGCCTCTGGACTGAAGAAATTTCTGGAATGCAGTGCCATCTGCGATTTGCCTGTTTTGAAGGAGTTCTTCACTACCGCTCAAATCGAGCATGGGACTATCAAATGCGTGATCAAGACAGAAGTCTACTCTTTCAATCAGCAGTTCTTCGCTAGCACTTTTGATCTGCCCTCCAGGGGTTTGACAAAATGCACGGATCTTCCAGACGGTAACTGCTCTTACTGGTTGAAGGAGTTCTCAACCACTGATGCTCCAATCAAACTGCCGGCCCAGAAGACATCTCTCAAAGCTCCATTCAGGCTCTTGACCAACATCGTAGCCAAGAATCTTCTGGCCAAGGCTGGTTCTTACGACAAAGTGACACTGGAGAAATTTCAATACATGGCGTGTATTGCCTCCAAGATCAACATAAACTGGTCAGACATTCTGTTCAATATTCTATGTGAAATGATCAGGGGCAAAGGGCAATCCGAGGGATTTGCTTTGCAAATCTGCCATATCTTGGGCGTCCTTGGAGTGGACTTCTCCAAAACTGAGCCTCTGCATCCCACCAAATGGCTCAAAAAGTCCACGATTCACAAATTCCTGAACAAAAAGGAGACTGCGGTCGACACCTTGCCCGCTACCGCAAAGATTATTGCTATCCCACAACCGCTTTCAACGGTTCCGGTCGTGGCCAAACCAGTCGACACCAAAAAGTCTGCCAAGCGCCAACTGATCATCGAATCTGACTCTGAAGACGAATCACGTGAGAATGTTCCACTGATTCAAGCTTTCAGCAAATCATCTCCTTCTCTATCCAAAGCAGCTGTGTCATCTACGCCTGCAGGCGAGAAGAAGAGGCAACACAAGAAGCTAAAGTCTCTGTCTGGCCTTGCTCCTACCCTGCCAACGGTCGAGACCACTACCGCTGCTGCTTCTACTGCTCCTCATCCTACAAAGGGTGTGACAATCCGGGAAGGTGCCTTATCAGCTCCTAAGGTCACTGAGCTGATCCCAAAGACAAAGGGAAAGGTGTGATGATCTACACACCCAAGGCTCAACCAGCAGCTACGGTAGAACTCAATTTGATCATCTCTCACGAGCTCCGTACTGTCAAGCGTCATCTACAACGTTTTGACAAATGGCATCACTCCCGCACTCACTTGACACTCGCTCAAATATTTCCTAAATGGAAATCTCTAAACGTCATTGAGCAGAAGATGCTTCTATTTGCTGATACTGAAGATATCGTGGAGGCTTTGGGAAGAAGACAGCTCATAGACTTGAAGCTTCGAGGAAGCCTGCTATCTCTGCTAATTAATGAGCGTGTCAAGAATTTCAAATCCAAGAGTCCTACCGCTGCCGATGACTTTGTGATTTTGACTGGACTACAGGATAGTCTACGTCAAATCACTCAACTACTTCAGCACTTCCAAGCTCTCAACAATGTCAACACACCAGCTTCAGCAGCCTGTTTACAAGCTTATGTGCTGGAAGGACAAGTGATGATGAAGACCTTTCTCACTCAAGATCAGGGTGAGGAAGACGTCTATGCTTTTTCTTCTTCAGATGGGATTCTGACCGATCTCATCACTGCCGACCTCTTTCAATCATCTGCTCTAAAATCGAGTGTGGCAGCCTCTTCATCGATCGACCCCTCCTCCACCGCAGTCCAAGCAGTCACTCAACCGGAAGTAGTTGTGATTGCTCACTCCTCTCCAGTGACGACCGCTCACACCTATCCCAGTCGTCCACAAGATGTTTTAGAAATGGTAGCACAAGAGATACATGTCACCTCTGTGACAGAGGCTCCTTGCAGTAGTGCAGCAATAGTGCCCCCAATGGAGACACCAAGCACTATTGTATCACCTGCATCTCCATTACAGCAAGTGACTGATGCTGATCAAGCACATCAACCGTCTCCATCCACTGAAAAGTTTATGGAAGATCTCATTATGGATGAACCAAGTGCTGATCCTGATACTCCACCAACCATATTGGCTGCAGTCGAGACTATTACATCTCCAACTGTACCATTATTGGAGGGTCCATCATCTCGCTCTCCAGCCAGATCACCATCACCACATCATCGTGAGTCAAGCCCGGTTTCACCAAGAAATGACCCACAAGGGCAAATGCTTCAGACTGATGATTCTTTGATTGACGCCATGGCCGCAGCTCTAGATCATACCTTGATTAATAGGCTACATGAGCTCACGCAAACGGTTAGGTCCTTCTCTCAAGATATCACTAACTCCTCCTTCTCCGTTGATAATTCACGCCAGACGATGATTCGGCATTTCGAGACCGTGTCTCGAGACCTTGCTCGTATGACCACAGAGATCACTAATCATCATCGCACTCAAATCAACACGCTCTCTACCGTCTCTGAACAAGTTGTCCGATCCGAAAATCGCCTTCACAAGCAGTTGAATGATCGGATGGACACTATGCAAGCTACTCTACTTGCTCAACTCGATGCAAAGATTGACAATATGCAATCCTGCCTTGGCACTCAACTCACTGAGATCATTGTTCGACTCAACCAAGGTGATGCCAAAAAGGGGGAAGAAGAGCAACGTAGAGCAGCAGAGGCAAGAAGACGAGAAGAAGAGTCCAGAAGAAAGGAAGAAGCCGACAGAAGAAGAAGAGAAGGCGACAGGTCAGGCGATAGGTCGGGAGGAGCCAGTTGGTTCAAAAGATGAACAATCTTCACTTATCTCAGCTGCATCTCATTTTGACTTTCTTCTGTAGGTGTAATAAAAATGTTTATTGTACTTAATGAAATTCATTCTCTCAATGAAGTTCATTGTACTGCTTTCATATTGTTCTTGGGGCACTTAAGTTTTGTCATCACCAAAAAGGGGGAAATTGTTGAATCCGATATTTTGGTGATAACAAACAACAACTCATCGTATAGGAATGTGCTGCCAACCATTGTATTTCAGGAATCTACTACAACTTCTACCGGAAGCTTGTCAACCGCCTTTGCTCTCGACCGGCTGAAGTCACAAGCCTATCGACTGGCTATCAAAACCAGCAGAGGATAAATCTATCTACCGGAAGCTTGTCAACCGCCTATGTCTCTCGACCGGTTGAAGTCTCAAGCCTATCGACTGGTTATTCAAACCAGCAGAGGACAAATATCCCTACCGGTAGAATGCCAACTGCCTATCAAGATATCTCGAGACAAGAACCTGTGACAAGATGTTCTTTGCAGGATCCTTTATTAAAAGCAGAACCGGCGTATCAGAAGATTTGTTGACTCCTGCAAATCAAGACAACAGGTTGTACCAAAATGGCAAAAACACAGAATGACTGCAGATAAAGCACTCGACCGTTTATTCCAGTTTTGGACCCTGGAAGTTGTCTGCAGTGTACGATCCTCATGCAGAATCATCAATGCATTTATGAGCATTAAATGTGCATTCAATGCAGCATCAGAACGTTCAAAATAAAGACGTTGATGATTGATCTATTTAAAGGGAGGATTGCTCAAGAAGTGAATAACAACAATAACAACAAAAAAGGAACAACAACAAGTGATACGAGACAACGAAGAGAGACATTTCAATCACTTGAATAATATCAGAAGTCCTGATCTGATATACTTGAGCACACTTACAAGATCATTCATTTTGCTGCTCAAATAAACCCTCGCCTACAGTTCACATATCTGATCGTCAAGGATCATCCTAGGGTTTCCAAGCCTCTCGACCGCTCTGCAGTTTGAGAAGCTCAATTCAACTATACTCATTGTTGAAGAGACTTGAAGCTACTCTGAAAGCTTCCACCAGTCTGATAAGAACTGAGAATCTTATCTGTGTAAATCTAGGAGTTTCGGATTAGGCATTGGATAAGTCCTAAGTCTGAAGTGGGTGTATTACAAGACGTTGTAATAACCAAAGTCTTCTAGTGAATTCCTTCCTAAGTGGAAGAAGGGGAGACGTAGAAGGATTAAGCCTTCGAACTTCCATAAAATCGTGCTTTAGCCTTTACTGCCATTTATCTTACATCCTGCTCATACATTGCTTTATAAACTTTGCATCACTAAAACCTCTGAACTAGTTCCGCACTATTTAAGTTGTTCAAAACGTTTTAGAAGTTGAGAAAACAGATTAAGTGAACTAAACCTCACTTGATCATTTTAAAGAAGAAGAAGAAAAGTTTCAGAGTGTATTCACCCCCCCTCTACCCTCTGAACCGATCCCAACAGTGTCCATAATCTTGTTTCGATATTTTAAGGTAAAATTTATATTGTTTAAATTTTATGTTATCAATTTTAATCGTAGGAATTTGATACCCATGATATGGAATCGTTCCATATAAAATTTTAAAACTTCCGCTGCACCGGGTATCACTTTCTTTTTCGATCCGGAGAACGACCATGTTCCAACATTATAGTCATCCGGGACTAGCGACTCCAAAGGGCTAACTACGGACGAAGGTATGGTCTGGGAATCTGTTTAAGTTTTGGGAGTACTTATTAGCTTAGTTAAGACTTATAGAATTTATGTAGTGATACGGTGAACTTTTGAATATAGGCTTGGAACCTAGGATCCTACTTTACTTGAACTAGCCTAGAGGTACGTACACATTGACTGAGATTGCCAGCGAGTATGCATGTTTATATGTTGCATTTATTTGGCATTATTATATGCCATGATATATGATTTACCGCTTTCTATATTTATATGTCATGTGCATATACACGTTGAGCCTATACCTTGTTATACCTGACTATAGAGCCGCTCAGCTCTATACTCAATAGTCTGTCACTGAGAGTACCACGACGGCGGGGGCATTTATGTCTGTCTACTCTGGTGTACTAGACGAGTGTGGTTGCACCCAGAGGTTGATCCGTGCGGTGGCAACACTCATGTGGCGCCGGTACTGAGCATGATTTTTGGATGACCCGTTACCAATCATCATGTTGCATGCATTATATATTTACGTGTACTCATGTTTATGTACTGGGCGTTAGCGCTCACGTCCTAGTTGTTATCTTGGACACCCTATTCCATGGGGCAGGTCACAGGATGGACGGAGCTGGTAGTTCAAGGCAGGACTAGGGAGCAGGAGCCTTGAGGATTTTATACAGCAGGATTCGATATAGCTGTATAATGTTTACTGTTTCGATTTGGTTGTATCACTACAGATTTAAGCCTGGATTATGTTACTAAGCTGATATGTAAATTATGGTTTCGTTTCCGCATGTTTTACTCTGTTAAGTTATTTTGCTGTATTAATTTTAATGCATGCTATTAGTTGCCAGTTAGTAGGTGATACCATGCAGGGTCACTACAATCTGGATACCTAGAACAAAATTTGCTTCTCCCAAATCCTTCATATCAAAATGTTGAGCCAACCATCTCTTAGCAGATGTCATCACCCCCACATTATTTCCAATCAGTAGGATATCATCCACTTATAACACGAGAAAAATCACCTTGTCATCTAAAACTTTCTTATAGATACAAGGCTCGTCAAGATTTTGATCGAAACCATAATCCTTCACAGTTTGATCAAATCTGATGTTCCAAGATCTAGACGCTTGCTTAAGTCCATAAATAGACCTTTTAAGTTTGCATACTTTATGCTCTTGACCGTTTTGGATAAAACCATCTGGTTGCATCATATAAATGCTTTCGTCAAGATTTTCATTTAGAAATGCTGTCTTGACGTCCATTTGCCACACCTCATAATCAAAATGAGCTGCAATGGATAAGAGAATCCGAATAGACTTTACCATAGCCACAGGTGAGAAGGTTTCATCATAATCGATCCTTCTCGTTGGCTAAAACCTTTAGCTACTAATCTAGCCTTAAAGGTTTCTATTTTTCCATCTATTCCTCCCTTTCTCTTGTAGACCCACTTACACCCAATAGGTTTTACCCCTTCAGGCATATCTACAAGATCCCAGACAGAGTTAGTGTACATGGATCGCATTTCTGAGTCCATAGCACTCCTCCATTGGCCAGCGTCTATATCCTCCATAGCTTTTTTGTACGTAATGGGATCCTCCTCTTGTTCTATAGAGACTGCCTCTAAAGACTCTCCATAAAGCAAGTATCTAGAAGGTGGTCGGATGACCCTCTCACTACGTCTAAGTCGTGGAGGTTCTTGGTTGATTAGATTTGATTGTTGGTTCCTTGAGTTTCCTTCTTCACCATGTGCCTCATTCTCCATGTCGGTACGGTGAGGTGAATTAACATTAGGAACATTATCTTCTACCATATCAGTTGTTCTAAAAACAGTGATTAATGGTGGTATAGATGTGAAATCAAACTGAGTAGGTTCAGTGCGGATCTCTGGAGTAGATGATGTTTCAATAATCTCTTCCAAAATAACCTTACTCTTTGATTCACGATCTTCTATGTATCTATCCTCTAAGAAGGTTGCATTTGTACTCACAAATACCTTCTTATCCTGAGGACTATAGAAGTAGTGTCCTCTCGTTCCCTTAGGATATCCAACAAATACACATGCTTCTGATCTAGATTCCATTTTATCCATCTTTCTATTGAGCACATACGCAGGACACCCCCATATCCGAATATGTCTTAGATTAGGTATACGCCCATTCCACAATTCTAGGGGTGTCTTAGAGACAGACTTAGAAGGAACCATGTTCAATATGTATATTGCAGTTTGAATGGCATATCCCCAAAAGGATGTATTGAGCGTAGAGAAACCTAACATGGATCTAACAATGTCCAACAAAGTCCTATTTCTCCTTTCCGAGACACCATTTTGTTGAGGAGTATATGGTGCGCTCAATTGGGATAAAATCCCATTATCTGATAAGTCTGCTCTAAAGTCACTGGATAGATACTCACCACCTCGATCTGATCAAAGTATTTTTATGCTCTTACCTAATTATTTTTCCACTTCATTTCTGAATTCTTTGAACTTTTAAAAAGCTTCAGATTTGTGGGACATTAGGTAAACATAACCGTATCTAGAGTAGTCATCAGTGAAGATGGTGAAGTACTGAAATCCGCCTCTAGCTTGAACACTAATTGGTCCACATACATCAGTGTGCACTAATTCCAAAACTTCATTTGTAACACCCGGTATTTTAAATACGTAAATCCGCATGCATAATTAGGATATTTAATTATTTAAATTTTAGATTTATGGGTTAAATAATTATGTGAATTATTTGTGCATGATTTAATTTATTTTTTTAAGCATTTAACCCATAATTAATGATTTTTACGATTTTTAGTATTTTAATTGTTATGATCGCGTAGACGGGACCGTGGACGGACGAGATGACAACTTTCTAGCCAATTAATTTCATGAGCCTTTTTAGAGCCCTAAAATATTATTTTGAGTTGTATTACCTCAAAATTTTTAGTATTTAATTTTATATAATTTTAGGAGTCCATTTTTATCCAAATTTAGTCATTTTAATGACTTTTAATTATTTTTAAAATTTCCTTTAATTTGTAATTTCGGGATTTTTATATTTTTAATTTAAGTTATCAGATTTTAACTTTATTTGGAGTTTTAAAATTCTATATTTTATATTTAAAACTTTTAATTATCCTAAAACCTATTTTAATTAAATTAAAAACCAAACCTAATCTACCCAAACCCCACAACCAATTCCCTTCACTCAGCCGCCTCACCCCACCATCTTCATCATCTTCTTCGGCCAGACATTTCCAAGGAGGTTTCATAGCCGAGTTTTTCGAAACTTCGAGTGTTCGTCGTCCCGTCGTCCCGGAAACGTTCTACGTACGTTGCTCAATCGATTTCTTCGGTGAAAGGCATGATTTTCTTCCATTTTTTTGTACCTATCAGATATTATATTGTGTGGATTGTGTATGCATCAAAAACTTTCAAGTTTTTCAGAAATGGTTAGGTTGTTTCGGTTTATGCGCAAGGTTCCTTGTTTTCCTTCTTCATGTTCACATTTTCAGGTCCACCATGGCTGGTATGGCTGCTGGTCAGAGTCCTAGGTAGGATGAGGAGGGTCTGGACCGAATGGCTTGAGTGGCTCGAGCCAAACGAGCCCAGGAAACCACCTAGAGTCGATTGGGTCCCAAGGAAGCGCAGCTAGGGTTTCGGGGAAGGGGGCTCGGCGGATGACCGGTGGGATGCATGGGCCGGGGGCAGGGGCTAGGTTCGAACCGCCCAGACGTGGGCTACGTCTGGGCGGCGGGGCTTCGGCCAGGGGTGGCCGGAGCAGGGCGGCAGCAGCCCTAGAAGGGCTGCTGCTCGCGGCGGCCGAGAAGGGAAGGGAAGGGAAGGGAAGGGCTGACCGGGTTTAGGGTTTCAGGGCTGGTCCGGGTCGGGTCTGGAAGTTAGTGGGTTAAGTTGGTTGGGTCCGGGTTTGGGTTAAGTTAGTTGGGCTCGGGTATTTTTATTTTTAAGTTTTTAGTTTAATTAATGGTTTAATGGGCCTAATTAAATCTCAAAATTTAATTGGGCTCCATTTAATTATTTTTGGGTTGAATTTAATTATTTGGGCTTAAATAATTTTAATTAAGTGAGCCCACTAATTTCTATGGGCTTTAGGGCCTATGAAAGTTATTGGGCCAGTCTTTGGGCTTTTGGGCCCATTGGGACATTTTAAGTTGTTATTGGGCCTAGAATGTTTTAATGGGCTTTAATTAATTTAATTGGGCTTAGAATAATTTTATTGGGCTTAAGTGTGTTAATGGGCCAGTCTCTGTGTTAATGGGCCAGATTTAAGTAAATGGGCTTGAGGGTTTAGGGCCAGCAGTCCAGTTCAATCCATGAGAAATTTGCATGTGTCCTGATTATATATTTAATTATTTTTATGCATTGGAGTATTTTTAATATTTCTATGTTAGTAAGAAATTAAATTAAATATATATGAAGGACACACATTTTTTTTAATTAAGTACATGCATTCATGAAATAATTTTATGCATAATTAAATGTTTAAGGTTGAGCAATAATAAAATATTTTATGTTGGAAGTTGAAGTAGTGTGACAATTTAAGGGGGATTCGTCCCCATATGTGAACTATTGAAGGGCAGTTTACTGCCAATTTAAGAGATGATTCGTCACCGCCACGTACGTTGGTTTCCACGCTGATCAGTATTTAATGTATGATTTAAGGTTACACTACGGATACAACCATGCGATGTTAGAAATTTAACTGCTCAACAATGTTTATGTATTATGTTATTTAAGTTAATTTAAGTTATGTTTATGTCGTGATATTTTTTAAGCATGCTCATTCATGTATATGTTATGTATTAGTATCAAAGTGATTTAAATTATTTTAAACCCTTGTTATGTTAGCATGTTGGGCCTCTAGGCTCACTACACTGGTATGGTGCAGGTGAGTTCGTAGAGGAGGATGTAGCTCCTACCGGCGGCGAGGACATATGAGCGGACATGCAGTGACCCCGTGACCGTGATAGATGTCTGAGTCACATTGCATGTTTTAATTATGTCAGCATGTTACACTTTTTAATTATTTTTCAGTGGTTGTGGTTTTGAATATTTTATTTGAATATTTTCAGTGCATGCAAATTTTACATCATTTTTTTTGTGCAGTATTTTTAATTAAATGTTTGACTCAGATATTTATTTTATTTAAAGAATGCAATTTTTATTTAAGTTATTTATTTATTTATTTTAAATCTTTTTATTTTGTGCATGTATGTATGGGCATATATGTGCATATTTTATTTAGTAAGTATATAAAAAAAAAATTTCCGCATATTTATTTATTTAATAATTATAGAGTTAGGGTCGTTTCAGTTGGTATCAGAGCCACGGTCCTTGGAGGGGTCATTACTGCTATGCGAGCTCAGAAATCTACGCTACCGGTCTGTAAGTTCTAAGTGTTTATAGCATGATTTAATTCTTTGGATTTAAGTTAGTATTACTTTTAAACGACTTAGTTATGCATGGCGATTTACGTAAAGAAATATGTGGTGGTGCAGAATGCCTCCCAGACCGATGAACAGACGTGGGGGATCTCCACCTCCACCTCCACCTCCACCTCCGCAGAACCCTCTAGCAGCATTGGAGCAGGCCAATGCGAATATGATGGCAGGGATTACTGCTCTGTTAGAGCAGCAGGCTACTCGTCCTAGGTTGTCCCATGAGGAGGACGTTGCTGAGAGGTTCCAGAAGAAGGGACCCAAGGAGTTTGTTGGTACCACCGATCCTTTGGTGGATGAGGGATGGATTCGATCTCTGGAGTCCATCTTTGCTTATATGGGGATCACAGACACCGACAGGGTGAACTGTGCGACGTACATGCTGAGGGGTGACGCAGCGCTTTGGTGGGAGGGTGCTGCCAGGGGAGTTCACCTTCCTACACTGACATGGACAGAGTTTAGGCGTATCTTCTACGCCAAGTACTTCACAGAGGATGAGCGCAGTCGCATGATCCGGGAGTTTATGAGTCTCCGTCAGGGGGACAAGACAGTGGTCGAGTATGTGAGACAGTTCGAGAGGGGCTGTCTCTTTGTGCCTCTGATTTCAGATAGTCCCCCAGAGAAGTTGAGGCAGTTTGTGGAGGGTTTGAGGGCGGATATCAAGCATGATGTTCGCATGGCAGACGTCCTTACTTATGAGTCTGCAGTCAGCAGAGCCTTGCGTTCCGAGGAGGGTCGGAGAGAGATCCAGAGGGAGCAGCAGGGTAAGAGGCAGTTTCAGGCTGGGTATCAGCGACCACCTTCGCAGCCTCCTGCGAAGAAGCAGTATACAGGGCCGGCTAAGGGCCCGAATCCACAGCAGAGGCCACAGCAGCAGAGGGGCGGGGCCCCTAATGCCATAGGTTATCTTACTTGCCCGAAGTGTCAGAAGATGCATTCGGGACCTTGTCTTTTGGGAGCAGGAGTTTGCTACCACTGTAGGGAGCCAGGGCATCAGATAGCTAACTGCCCGAGGAAGAAGAACACCGCTGGTAGAGTGTTTGTGATGCAGGCCGAGGAGGTAGATCCAGACACCTCCTTGATCACCGGTATATCTTACCCCTAGTATTTTAATAATTTTCCTTTGGTTAAAATTTCGTCTTTATTTTGGAATTGTTGTTATTTGGGTTATTTAACTGCATGTTAGAATAGGAAGCATGTTTTACTTGTGATTAGAATTAAGAATTAGTAGTGTCTCATTGGGGAAAATTTAGTAGTGGTATGAAATTGTTGGGAATTTTCTGCGTGCAGGGAGAATTCTAGTTGAAGGCAACTCCACATTTGCGTTGCTAGATTCAGGGGCTACGCATTCGTTTATCTCCCTGGAGTTTATCAGCGGGTAGGCATCACACCTGAGAGTATTGACAGTGGGTATGATGTTACTATGCCGTCAGGGCAGATTATTTCTACCTCGAAGGTTATTCGAGGACTGGAGTTGGAGCTGCAGGGACACTCCATTCGAGCAGATGTGGTGGTTTTGCCATTGAGTGGATTCTATTTGATTTTGGGTATGGACTGGTTGACAGTCAATGGAGCTTCGATTGATTTTCGTCGGAGATCAGTGTCAGTGAGACCTACAGTAGGCGACCCGTTCACTTTTCATGCATCTCAGAGCAGTGATATTCCTCAGGTGATATCTCATATTCAGGCGAGGAAGCTGTTGAGACGGGGTTGCCAGGGGTTTCTAGCGAGTATCGTCACGACTTCAGCGTCATCTAGCAGATCATTATCAGAGATAGAGGTGGTTCGTGAGTTTCCGGATGTCTTTCCGGAGGATGTTGCAGGAATTCCACCAGTGAGAGATGTGGAGTTCAGCATCGACTTAGTGCCAGACACCGTGCCTATCTCTAAGGCACCGTACAGACTTGCTCCTACCGAGATGAAAGAGTTGAAGGAGCAGATTCAGGAGTTGTTAGAGAAAGGCTTTGTTCGTCCTAGCTTTTCTTCGTGGGGAGCTCCGGTGTTATTTGTGAAGAAGAAGGATGGCAGTATGAGACTGTGCATCGATTACCGAGAGCTCAACAGGGTCACAGTGAAGAACAAGTATCCACTGCCGAGGATAGAGGATTTATTTGACCAGTTGCAGGGAGCTTCAGTGTTCTCCAAGATCTACCTGCGATCTGGTTATCATCAGTTGCGTGTTAGAGATGCAGATGTGTCCAAGACTGCTTTCAGGACACGATATGGGCATTACGAGTTCTTAGTGATGCCATTTGGGATGACCAATGCTCCAGCGGTTTTCATGGATCTCATGAACCGAGTCTTTCAGCCGTATTTAGATCAATTCATCATAGTCTTTATTGATGATATCTTAATCTATTCTAGGAGCATCGAGGAGCATAGACAGCATCTTCAGACAACATTGCAGACTTTGAGGGAGCATCGGTTGTATGCCAAGTTCAGCAAGTACGAGTTTTGGCTTGAGCAGGTGGCATTTCTTGGCCACATTATTTCGAAGGATGGGATTGCAGTTGATCAGTCTAAGGTTGAGGCAGTGCAGAATTGGGGTATTCCGAAGAATGCTTCAGAGATTCGCAGTTTCTTGGGTTTGGCAGGGTATTATAGGAAGTTCATCAAGGGCTTTTACTCTATTGCAGTACCCTTGACTTCCTTGACCAAGAAGAATGCGAAGTTTATCTGGAGTTTTGACTGTCAGAGGAGCTTCGATCAGCTGAAGAAAGCACTCACTACTGCATCAGTGTTAGCGATGACAGTACCACACGAGGAGTTAGTGGTGTACACCGACGCGTCTAAACTAGGTTTAGGCGCAGTGCTTATGCAGTGTGGTAATGTTATTGCGTATGCGTCGAGGCAGCTGAAGGTTCATGAGCAGAATTACCCGACGCATGACTTGGAGTTAGCAGCAGTGGTATTCGCTTTGAAAATCTAGAGGCACTATCTGTATGGAGAGAAGTGCAAGATTTTTACAGACCACAAGAGTCTCAAGTACTTCTTCACACAGAAGGAGTTGAACATGAGACAGCGCAGATGATTGGAGTTGGTGAAGGACTATGACTGTGACATTAGCTACCATCCGGGTAAAGCTAATGTAGTGGCCGATGCTTTGAGTCGGAAGTCGTCAGTGGTATCATGTTTGACCGTACAGTTACCACTACAGAGCGAGATTCAGAGATTTGACTTGGAGTGTTATCCGAGTGGTCATGCACCGAGCTTGTCAGTGTTGACGGTGCAGCCAGTTCTGCGAGATCGGATTAAGGATGGACAGTCTACTGATGAGAAGTTGCAGCGATGGAGACAGAGAGATGAGACTAGGGGTAACCTCTTGTATACAGTGGTGGATGGTATCGTTCAGTACCGTGGTAGGATGTGGGTACCGAACGTCGATCAGTTGAGAGCTGAAATTTTAGTAGAGGCTCACACATCTCCGTACTCCATTCACCCCGGAAGTACGAAGATGTACAAAGATTTGCAGCTATTGTATTGGTGGCCCGGGATGAAGAGTGACATCGGGAGAGTGGTGTCAGAGTGCTTGACTTGTCAGCAAGTCAAGGCAGAGCATCAGCGTCCAGCAGGACTTCTTAGACCTCTTCTTATTCCGGAATGGAAATGGGAGAATATTACGATGGACTTTGTGGTTGGCTTACCGAGGAGTGCCAGAGGTTTCACAGCGATTTGGGTGATTGTGGATAGACTCACCAAGTCAGCTCATTTCTTGCCGGTGAGGACTACTTATTATTTGACACAGTATGCAGAGTTTTACATCAGAGAGATTGTTAGACTGCATGGCATACCAGTGTCTATTGTGTCAGACAGAGATCCGAGATTCACATCTACGTTTTGGAAGAGTCTGCACACAGCTTTGGGGACTAGGCTTTTGTTCAGCACAACATTCCATCCCCAGACAGATGGTCAGTCTGAGAGGGTGATCCAGGTTCTCGAGGATCTTCTGAGAGCTTGTGTCATTGATTTTCGGGGCTCTTGTGAGACTAGACTGCCATTAGTGGAGTTTACCTATAACAACAGTTTTCAGTCATCTATAGGTATGGCTCCTTATGCAGCATTGTACGGGAGGAGATGCAGATCTCCTGTGCATTGGGATGAGGTTGGTGAGCGGATTCTATTGGGTCCTGAGATTGTGCAGCAGACAGCTGACATTGTGACTCAGATTCGGGATCGGATGAGGACTGCTCAGAGTCGGCAGAAGAGTTATGCAGATGCCAGACGACGAGATTTGGAGTTCGCTGTAGGTGATCACGTATTCCTGAAGGTGTCACCTATGAAGGGGGTAGTGCGTTTTGGCCGGAGAGGCAAGCTTAATCCGAGGTATATAGGGTCATTCGAGATCTTGGAGAGAGTTGGCACGTTGGCCTACCGTTTAGCTCTACCACCGGGGCTAGCGGCAGTGCACAACGTTTTCCATGTATCCATGCTTCGGAGATATGTCTCTAACCCGTCGCATGTGTTGGATTTCGAGCCCTTGCAGTTGCCACCAGATCTAGTGTATGAGGAGAGGCCAGTGCGGATCTTGGCAAGGAAGGAGCGGAGGCTTAGGACGCGGGTCATACCGATGGTCAGAGTCCAGTGGCTGAATCACTCAGAGGAGGAAGCTACTTGGGAGACCGAGGCAGATATGAGAACTCGCTACCCGGAGTTGTTCGGGTAAGTACTTTAAATTTCGAGGACGAAATTCAATTTAAGGGGGGGAGAATTGTAACACCCGGTATTTTAAATACGTAAATCCGCATGCATAATTAGGATATTTAATTATTTAAATTTTAGATTTATGGGTTAAATAATTATGTGAATTATTTGTGCATGATTTAATTTATTTTTTTAAGCATTTAACCCATAATTAATGATTTTTACGATTTTTAGTATTTTAATTGTTGTGATCGCGTAGACGGGACCGTGGACGGACGAGATGACAACTTTCTAGCCAATTAATTTCATGAGCCTTTTTAGAGCCCTAAAATATTATTTTGAGTTGTATTACCTCAAAATTTTTAGTATTTAATTTTATATAATTTTAGGAGTCCATTTTTATCCAAATTTAGTCATTTTAATGACTTTTAATTATTTTTAAAATTCCCTTAATTTGTAATTTCGTGATTTTTATATTTTTAATTTAAGTTATCAGATTTTAACTTTATTTGGAGTTTTAAAATTCTATATTTTATATTTAAAACTTTTAATTATCCTAAAACCTATTTTAATTAAGTTAAAAACCAAACCTAATCTACCCAAACCCCACAACCAATTCCCTTCACTCAGCCGCCTCACCCCACCATCTTCATCATCTTCTTCGGCCAGACATTTCCAAGGAGGTTTCATAGCCGAGTTTTTTGAAACTTCGAGTGTTCGTCGTCCCGTCGTCCCGAAAACGTTCTACGTACGTTGCTCAATCGATTTCTTCGGTGAAAGGCATGATTTTCTTCCATTTTTTCGTACCTATCAGATATTATATTGTGTGGATTGTGTATGCATCAAAAACTTTCAAGTTTTTCAGAAATGGTTCGGTTGTTTCGGTTTATGCGCAAGGTTCCTTGTTTTCCTTCTTCATGTTCACGTTTTCAGGTCCACCATGGCTGGTATGGCTGCTGGTCAGAGTCCTAGGTAGGGTGAGGAGGGTCTGGACCGAGTGGCTTGAGTGGCTCGAGCCAAACGAGCCCAGGAAACCACCTAGAGTCGATCGGGTCCCAAGGAAGCGCAGCTAGGGTTTCGGGGAAGGGGGCTCGGCGGATGACCGGTGGGATGCATGGGCCGGGGGCAGGGGCTAGGTTCGAACCGCCCAGACGTGGGCTACGTCTGGGCGGCGGGGCTTCGGCCAGGGGTGGCCGGAGCAGGGAGGCAACAGCCCTAGAAGGGCTGCTGCTCGCGGCGGCCGAGAAGGGAAGGGAAGGGAAGGGCTGATCGGGTTTAGGGTTTCAGGGCTGGTCCGGGTCGGGTCTTGGGTCCGGGTCGGGTCTGGAAGTTAGTGGGTTAAGTTGGTTGGGTTCGGGTCCGGGTTAAGTTAGTTGGACTCGGGTATTTTTATTTTTAAGTTTTTAGTTTAATTAATGGTTTAATGGGCCTAATTAAATCTCAAAATTTAATTGGGCTCCATTTAATTATTTTTGGGTTGAATTTAATTATTTGGGCTTAAATAATTTTAATTAAGTGAGCCCACTAATTTCTATGGGCTTTAGGGCCCATGAAAGTTATTGGGCCAGTCTTTGGGCTTTTGGGCCCATTGGGCCATTTTAAGTTGTTATTGGGTCTAGAATGTTTTAATGGGCTTTAATTAATTTAATTGGGCTTAGAATAATTTTATTGGGTTTAAGTGTGTTAATGGGCCAGTCTCTGTGTTAATGGGCCAGATTTAAGTAAATGGGCTTGAGGGTTTAGGGCCAGCAGTCCAGTTCAATCCATGAAAATTTGCATGTGTCCTGATTATATATTTAATTATTTTTATGCATTGGAGTATTTTTAATATTTATATGTTAGTAAGAAATTAAATTAAATATATATGAAGGACACACATTTTTTTTAATTAAGTACATGCATTCATGAAATAATTTTATGCATAATTAAATGTTTAAGGTTGAGCAATAATAAAATATTTTATGTTGGAAGTTGAAGTAGTGTGACAATTTAAGGGGGATTCGTCCCCATATGTGAACTATTGAAGGGCAGTTTACTGCCAATTTAAGAGGTGATTCGTCACCGCCACGTACGTTGGTTTCCACGCTGATCAGTATTTAATGTATGATTTAAGGTTACACTACGGATACAACCATGCGATGTTAGAAATTTAACTGCTCAACAATGTTTATGTATTATGTTATTTAAGTTAATTTAAGTTATGTTTATGCCGTGATATTTTTTAAGCATGTTCATTCATGTATATGTTATGTATTAGTATCAAAGTGATTTAAATTATTTTAAACCCTTGTTATGTTAGCATGTTGGGCCTCTAGGCTCACTACACTGGTATGGTGCAGGTGAGTTCGTAGAGGAGGATGTAGCTCCTACCGGCGGCGAGGACATATGAGCGGACATGCAGTGACACCGTGACCGTGATAGATGTCTGAGTCACATTGCATGTTTTAATTATGTCAGCATATTACACTTTTTAATTATTTTTCAGTGGTTGTGGTTTTGAATATTTTATTTGAATATTTTCAGTGCATGCAAATTTTACATCATTTTTCTTGTGCAGTATTTTTAATTAAATATTTGACTCAGATATTTATTTTATTTAAAGAATGCAATTTTTATTTAATTTATTTATTTATTTATTTTAAATCTTTTTATTCTGTGCATGTATGTATGGGCATATATGTGCATATTTTATTTAGTAAGTATATAAAAAAAAAAAATTTCCGCATATTTATTTATTTAATAATTATAGAGTTAGGGTCGTTTCATCATTGGCTCTATGTCCTTTAGATTTAAAGGACCTCTTAGTCATTTTACCCTCCAAACAAGATTCGCATACAAGCAAGGATTCCACCTTTAAATCACTTAAAGGACCATCCTTTACCAACTTTTGAATCCTATTAAGGTTGATATGACCAAGCCTCAAATGCCACAAATAAGTTTCATTAGTGGGAGATAATTTTATTCGTTTGTTGGATTGAGTGTGATACAAAGAGCTGTCAACAGATTTTAAGACATACAAATCATTATTCAAATGTCCTTTGCATATAGGAGCTTTATTCAAGGAAATATCAACCACCATTTGTGAAAATGGACAAAATATCCTTGTCTAAACAATAAAGCAACATAAATCAAATTTCTAGCAATGTCAGGAACATAATAAAAATAATTTCTCAAAACCAAATGTTTATTATTCTGAAAATAAAGATAAACGACTCCAACAGCTCTTGCAGATACCACAGCTCCTGTGCCAACTCTAAAAGTATGTTCCCCTTCATTGAGCTCCTTGGTTACTTGGAACCCATGCAATGAATTGCATATATGATTAGTGGCTCCAGAATCTACAATCCAAGCATCAGTAGAATCAACCACTAAACAAGACTCAATAAATGATAACTCACCACCACCTTGCTTTTTGGAAGCTAGGTATCCTTGGCAGTTCCTTCCAATGACCCCTTCTCTCCACAATGGAAACATTTTCCTTTGGGTTTGCCATCTATTTTGACTTCTTTGCCTTTTGCTGTGAACCCTTCTTATTGGGCTTCTTCCTCTTATTATTTCCAAATTTACCTTTCGGTTTGGAATAGGATGGTCCAACAGAAGCAACAGCAAGTGCATCACCACTTTGAGTTTTAAGAACACTTTCAGCATTTTGGAGTTCC